>NW_026623654.1:127147-134893 GCF_030028575.1 Malurus melanocephalus | reverse complement strand
TTCTTCTTCTAAAAAGTAAAGCAGGATCTATTTTTTCTAGTCTCCGTTTCTAGAAAAAAAATGCTCAAATGGGTCTTTTTACAACTTATGGTCTTAGAAAGAAAAAAAGTAAAAACATTTGTGGAGATGAAGGGGCAAAGGGGCAGAGGTATTTTTGGTAGACCTGCAAGATCCAGCTTGAATAACTGTTCTACAGTTGTATCATCCAGGAAGAGCATCACCTAAACAGTCTATAGGCTTGCTTCTTTATTTCTCTGTAAAATATATGTGCTTTCAAGAATATGGTCAGGAGATTGGGTAGGAGTAACTCCCAATGCTGATTGTGCATGAAAGATAAGATCACTGTGTCTTCCAGTGAAAACCTTTGTAAACACTTGGTTGCATTAGTGAGGGATAACTCTCAGATCTTGACTGGAGAAACCTAAGCCAAGCTGCTTTCCTTTGAGGAGGCTCATGGCACAGCTTGCTTCCCCAGGTCTGATCTAGCTCTTCTCAGTCATCCTGAGGAACTTCAGGGAGGGCAGGCTGTCAGCTGGGCTCAGGTAGGCTCAGGAGGATAAAAATGAGTACTGGTGACTGCCTTCTGAACTGATTTAAAAGAGAAAGAAACTGAAAATTTCTTTGCATCTTTTCAGYAATTTGAAAATAGGCTTGTGCCTGTCTTTTGTGCAGTGAGCTAGAGCAAATTTGGGTCATCAATATTCCAGGTACAAGGAGAGGATACTTTCATTTTGCACATCTTTAGAAACAGCRTGTTGCCTTATTCCCGGCTGTTCATATTTTTAACTGTTAATTAAATCCACTGACGCTGCAGCTGTTTAGATTATTAATAGGATCCCTTATATTTGAAAATAATTAGATTGCTAATATTTTTATGATCTCACTAAATACTTTTCACAATGGACTAAAATATGTTCTGTGTAAGAGGCAAGATGGCATATTCAAGTCATTAATGTTTACTGTAATTAAAAGATGTCCTTTAYGGTTAAAATTTGGTTTGAATTTTCATATAATGCAAGGTATAAAGGATTTCAGAGAGGGATTTTTGCTGTTGATGTTCCACATAGTTCCAGGATGACCAATTCACAGAGATCCCCAAATGTCATTAACAGCCTGAGGGCAGGAGTTTTGAAAGTTTGTTTGGCTCAGTGATCGTACACAAATACATCACCGTGTAAGTGAATGCAGGATATAGTGAGGAAATGCTGGCCTGCTTGAACATAAGAAGATAATCATACACTTAGGGAGTGTTTAGGAATTTCTGTCTTGATCTGACAGATGATGAAACTGCTATTTTGAAAAGCCCTTTAAAAATACTTGTAATGGYGCTTGCAATTGCATAGTTTCTTTAATGAGAAGGGTTGTTTGTTTAATTTATTGCTTCTGACAAATCCTTTTTCTTTTATTTTTTTCTTCTGTAAGTAGCTTTTTTTCTCCAGCACTGTCATTGCTTAATAAGCTGCTTCTGTGATGCCTCAGCCTAATATTTAGGTTGTTCCATTTGAATAGCAAAGAGAGCTGGTATTGTCACGAGCATTATGCATTAAGCAAATGGATGAGATTGACAAAGCTGCTATGTGAACACAATTTTCTTTCCTGTCTCTTCATGTTTTTCCTAATAASAAATGTAGAAAGKCTGTTAGTAGTCTGCTAAYRTAGCAYAGAATGCTTATAAAAAKATTTTWAAAAATAACTTAGTAATTTAATAAACTCATTCAAGCTTAAAAAAAGAATATTGCAGTTCTGAGTATAATCTTATATTTGGCAAAGACCAAGTTTTGGAATCAGTTAATACCAACATTATATGTCTATTTTTGGGAGAGGTAACAGATAATTGCATGTAATTTACAGAGATGGGAGCACTCATACCTGTTTCACTTCACAAAGGCTGACTCTTGTGATTCTCACAATACTTGAAATAAAGTTGTATTGGTCTGCCAGCAAGATACCTTTAAAGCAAGACAGGATCAGGATGCTGAGACTACTTTTAAGGAGAGTTCTGAGTCTTCCCCCAGTGAGCAATTACATTGAGGCGAACAAGTSCAGCACTCTCTGTTATTATGGTATTGGGTTTCTTATCTCTGAGTGTTTTACACAGTACTTTACGAGGAACTGACCTGAGTGCAAGTTCTTGTGCAGACTCTCAGTTCTAAAAACACCAAAAAAATTGTTTGTACCAACAGCTGAACAGCTGTAGACCCASCTGGGAAAATGGTGCTTTATCATGATGCTATTTTTGTTGTTTTGTGTACCACCTCACCCTTGCAACTCCATAAATGCTCCTAAGATTAAACTGAGAAAAGTTAGACTGAAACTCATAATGTAATAAAACAATCAGCTTGGGAGGAAAAGCCCATATTATTCCAAGATGCTCATTTCTTTGACTAACTTTATCTGAATAGCAATTAGCTTTGTGTTAGTATTCAAGTACAGATGCTTTACTTGCAGTGCTGGAAAAGATCCTAAAGAGAAAACACAGTGCAGGAAAAAAAAMCACAAAACCCAAAACAGTTTAATGAGCTGACCATAAGGACTGTAGGTAACTYTATATAATGAATTTTCCATATATAAAACTACCAGCATTATATAAATTATTATCATCTGATGTAAAGGTCATAAACTCTGCAGAACAAGATATAGAGTAACTTCTAAAGTAATTTAATGAACTTTATGTAAACAAGGTGCAGCGAGCAAGGCCCTAATGGCTCTACAAATGTGAGGTTTTGAACAGAATTCTACTGAACCTGAAACTGCATTCATAGGTAGATTTAGAGAACTGTCTCATCTTTAATCTGAAACTTTAGGTAACACCATATTTCACTTATTTTGTATGAAAAGTTACAGTTTTTCTGTAATTTGCTAAGATGTTGCATAAAAGTAGATAATTATAAAAAATAGAGTTTTTTAATCTTTTGACACAAAGGAAAAAAAAACAAAACAAAACTGTGGTTTACAATACCTGCAGAATTATATGGATTACCTTTGTGACAAAAGGTACCAACTAGTACTAATGTAACAGGTCTTTCTTTATGTTTATATGAAAGTGTTTTCTTTTTGTRGAAGTCCTGAGAAAGACAAAAATCATGATTCTGGAAAGTCATAGCAGTCTTCTCTAAATAAAATAATATTTTAAACAGACAGGTTTAATAGAGAAATATGATAGATGTTCCTGTAACTTGATATCCTTTCTCCTGTATGTTTTTGTTCTGTCAGGTTCTAGTTCTCTGTGGAGAGTAACAGAAGTTGCAGTGCTGAAAATCCAATTTACTGCTCTTTACTTAGGGAGGTCAAACACTCATAGTAYCAAAACATAAAAAAGAAACTCACCTTTTTACATCTCCTACCTTTATTGCTATGATATCATTTTATCACTTATATTGGTTCATAATAAAAAGAGAGAATTTTATTTTCTTAGATGCAACATTTGCATAAACTCTGTCACTTGATTAAAATATTTCTAATTTCTGATTTTGTTATTGTGTGCTTTATTTTGGGGGGGCTATTATTATGTGTATGTTTCTAGAATACATCTGTAAAGCTAAAGAGCTCTGTTAAAGTAG
Organism: Malurus melanocephalus; assembly: GCF_030028575.1. NCBI lineage: Eukaryota > Metazoa > Chordata > Aves > Passeriformes > Maluridae > Malurus > Malurus melanocephalus. The sequence goes on along the minus strand of NW_026623654.1, from coordinate 131,333 downwards.
AGAAATGAAGTGCTTAAAAGTTGTGAAAATTAACAATCAGAGTTKCTTGTGTAATATTAAGTTTGTCTTCACTATGCTTATGCACAATGGCACAGTTTTAATTAGAGGATCACATACTGCTTGTTTTCTTTTCCCCTCTTGGATTTACACTTCATTCAGTGCACAGGAGGGATAATGCTTTCTTTATGATTGCTGCCTTCATCATTTTCATACTCACGGTTTTCTGTGTAGCTATAGGCTTTATTTACTGCATTCTAATCAAAGCATGCTCTGATGACAACATTTTTAATTTCCCTTGGTATTTTCTACGGGTCTTACCACTTTATATTTGAGTAGTTCTCAAATATTATTGGTCATCACCTTTACAGTCCCCAGTTTTCAYTGTGGAGACAATATTTCAGGTGAGAAACCGAAGTACTAAAAAGCAAACACAAAATGTGTTTGCTGTTCTGGGTTCTATGGCTGTCCTGCTTTCTGCCTGGTAGTTCAGAGGATTTTTTATTACACAGCACTTTATCTGTTCCAGACAGAGATCCCCTTTGAATCTAACAGAGGCAATGAGTTTTCAACACTTCTTCAAATTCAGTACCSAGAATATCAAGAGCACATAATAGTAATCCTTAGGGGGCTGGTTTAAATGATATAATGTGCAGGAAGTGCAGAGATAGAAGCCAAACCCTCAGGGCAGCACTATCTGTAGAATTATTKTTTCATTTCACATTTGCCACATGGTTTCCACTCTCAGCAACAGTTCAGACAAGGGCACTATGGAAAACAGCTTTACTGTGTAACCTGAGTTTTGTGTCCAGCTGGATGCCAAGAGATGTGTTCTGTTCACTGATTAGGGAAATGGCATGGGGTGAAAAATAAATTCAGTTTAGGGTTGTATCATGATGCATGGCTGCTCTGACAGCTTGCAGCAATAAACATTCTTCTCTGAGTGCAGAGTGGGAAAAAATCACACAAGGAAGAGAGCTAAAGCCTGACAAGCCTTACTAAAGTCTCCCTATTTGAAAGTGGGACTCTGAGTGTGAGAGAAAGCAGACTGTATTTAAGGCAGTATTTAAGCAGAAGAGTTACATGAGACAGTGAAGATATTTGAGCAATCTCTGATTGTCTGTACCCATCAGACAGTTCAGTCCCATCTTCCAAAGACTCGCTGTTGATAATTATTCTGACTCCTTTCTGTTCTCTCTCAAGTAACAATCAGTTCTTTCCTCTTGTTTCAAATTTCACTATGTCTCTCAACCACATCTCATTTTCCCACTCTTTTCCTACTCAGACAGTTGAAATAGAGCATCCTTCTCAGTTCAGCTTGGGTGTTGGAAGATGGGTGGGAAGCACACTCTGCACACTGCTTTCCACCTAGTTCTAGTCTGGCTCAGGATGCCAGGAGGGACACAAAAATTCCAGGAAAATATTTGTTAAGCTTATGAGTCGTGGGCCAATAAACATTTTTTATTTTGCTGGACAATAGAGTGTTGAGGTTTTGAGAAGTTTATCTGTTYGTCTGGTCTTGTATTAAAAGTGTGATAAAAATTTATAATTTTGAACCTCTSTTTTGGAAATTTGAACAGTTTTCATAGGTATGTGAAAAGCCACATCTGCTWTCCAAAGGTGTGCAACTCCCTCCTTCCTAATCTCCCTGCTCCAGGTCAGTGAAATAGCAGAGATTTTGCCAGCCATTTTTTAACACATGCCAGATATTCTCTCATTCCATCATAGCTGTTTGGCAGAATAATTAGCTTTTTATTTTTGCTCTGTTCAAAGGAAGCCCTTTACTCTAAAACAAACAAGCATACAAAGAAAACCACAAAACCACACACAACCTCCACCTTGGATGTCAAAGATATGAAAAAAAAAAAATATTGGCTTTAGTTAAAGGCAGTTAAAAAATGGGTTAAAACATGAAATATATTAAAAAAAAAATCTTAAAAAAAAAAATAACCATTTATCTCTATATATAGTACTAATGGGGTTTTTATCTAAGATTGTTAACCATAAATGGAGTAACAATATGTGGGATACAGAGGCATTACAAGATATGGAAGATTTTGTATTAGTAAAATACTTACTTTCCCCTTGAAATAATACAGCTTCAGTGAGTTCAGTGTGTTTCCATGYAGCTTTATAGCAATGATTCTTCCTGCAATAATTCATTCTTAAAATCAAAGCACCATATCAGGGTACCTGGAGTTGGCAAAGGCTGAAGGGGAAAGGAAAAGTGTGTCCTCATATGCCAGATTCAAGGAATGGAGAATATACAAGTAGAAAGTTTCTCATTCTGTTCTAATTGGTCTCTCTCTATACTTTTAAATTTGCAGTGAACATTGTAAAATGCAAATGATTTGGGGTTTGGGTTGAGGGATTTTTGGTTGTTTTTTTTTTTTTTTTTTTTTTTTTTTTTTTTTTTTTTTTTTTTTTTGTAAAATTGTAGAATACACTTCAGGGCTCCTTCTCTGTTCGTTTATACATTACAGTTAAGGTGATGCATAACCATTATAAGAGAGTGGGAAAGCATATTGCTTTTTGGTTTTTTTTTCTGGTTCTGTTTAAGCTAAGAATTAAAAGCAGTTGTTTTCTTAATTTGCCTGCTTTGCTTTTAACCCCTGTAAAGTATTTCTTGTTATATATAAATGTTTTTAACTATACCTTGAACTGCTTTCGAATTTAAAATATTGGGTTTTTTTATGTCAACCAAAGCACATTTGGATTAAGATTTACCGGGGTTTCAGTAAAATCACACTTTTGCTTTGAATCCATCTAATTTTCAAGAGTTGACTGCCTTGGAATTAGATGAAAAAGACAGAAGCTTAGAGCACAAACCCCTAGGGAGCAGCTGAACTGAAGTCTGGCTTTCAGTTTTAGGAGATCTTTATGTTGTGAAATTTGAACTTCAGCTGAGCTAGCTCAGCTTTTAACTGCAGCCCTGAGACTCAGCTTGATTTGAATCCTTATCCCATAGCTAAGGGATCCATTCCCACATTGCTGAAGTAATTTGGGAATTACTGAAGTAACTAGCACTCTGTAAAGTGCTACTATGTTCTCTGGTTAGGAAGTGAAGAGAAAAAGGTGATAGCATTTGAGAGACACATAGCAGCAGATTTTCTCTTGCAGCTGGCCAAAACACAATCTAACTAATGATCTGAGGAAAACAGTTTTTCCTTTTTTTTAAATTTTTTTTTTCCATATAGTACATTGGCAAGCTTCCTGCAGTAGCTGCTTTGACAGATATAAAATTGCCTCTGTCTTTATTGCCTGGTCTAGCCACTGCCAAATTTCCYGGCCTTTCTTGTTCCAGTGGACACCATGGTGCTTTATTGAAAACTGAGGAAGTAAAATTCAGTGAAGTTAGTTATGAATATTGCCAAACATTCACTATACTGTGAGTAATAAAGTTCTGAGATTATTTTCAGTTTATTCCTTTTAAACATTTTGTATTTCTATCTTCTCTTTTATAATTATGGTTGGCAGGGAGTGATTTCTACATGTCCTTTGCATGGCATGCTTTGCCAAACATGAGCACTGGACATGCAACAAGATGGATGCATGAAGTGACAAAGCTTTTGCTGATGTTCTCTATTGAAGTGCAACTTATGTTGAGAATCTTATGAAAAAGGAGCAGGTTCCCAACTGAAAACTAAAGCTGATTTACCTTCTCTGGTACAGGGATAAGGGAAGGGTTGTGATCTTTGTCAGTGTGAAAGATGGGAATGCAGCTGGTTCTTGCTTGGGGCTTGAAATGAATGTAGGGGACAGTGAGGAGCTCAGCTAATTAGGTGGCAGCTTGACACTGCTTACTATTTGTAACCATCATTAAAATGCTTGCACACACAGTTGTCTGGATGGTTTGCCTCACTTAGCTAACCAACAGCTTGTTTATGAAGCCAGAAAATGATAAGAGAAATGGAAAATTGGCCAAAAGGGAAAAAAAATAAAAAGGCAGGAAAGTTTCTGTAGTGCAGTGTTGAAAATATGGACAAGAGGACTTCATAGCCAGGAAAAATACAACTCCACTTATTCTTATGGAATTGATAGTTATGGAAATATAAGAACAGGGTGTTCTTCCAGATAGTTTAAGTGAGTGTTTTTACTGTAGTAACACCTGAAATAATAGAGAATAGCTTTGCAAAAACTCTGGCAGCAAACACATTTTTTTCCAGGAACAAAAGACATTTTCTTTTTT
>NW_026623654.1:120984-127125 GCF_030028575.1 Malurus melanocephalus | reverse complement strand
TACCTGTTTGCTTGTGATAACAGCTCTCTACTGCTGCAAACTGTCAGTGTGTGCATACATCTTTTCTATGCTTGTGGTGATTCCAACCATCATGTTAAAAAAGAACAGTTTGTTTCTGCTACTGAAAAAAACTGGAGATGGACCAGAAGGTGCAGTAACAAAAGGAGCAGAAGGATTGGGATGCCARCTGAAATAGTGTTGAGGTAGAGTGGGACTGGGATTTAGGGAGGAAATGTAAATTGATTGCCTCAGATGCAGAAAGGCTGAGCTGATAGCTCAGCAGATTGTGGCACAAAAATGTGAAGTCGTCTCTTCATAGGATAATGGAGAGGGTTGAGGGAAGGTGTTTTGCATGGGAAACTGATCTGCAGAAAGGAAATTATCGCTGTAACTCACTGTCACAGCACCCAAGGCAGCACCTACTGAAGTCTGATGGGAAGACTGTGAGAGTAAGCTTTGCTATCAGAGAGTTGATGAAGATGGAGAAAGGTTTTGTAGTGATCAGCTGGGATCTAGAGAACATACTGGAGGATTGTTCCATGGTCAACAAAGTGCCTAAAATTCATGTCCTCTGCTTGTGCATCTTCTGTAGTCTCTTTTTATGACTCCCTCCACTTCTCTTCCAGAGCTGAAGTCAGCTTATCAGGGATATATTCTGTTGTTACCAGTGGCTTGATTCAGAGCCCATACTAATGGGCTGGAGCATGAATTGTTTTCCAGATAACTTATATTTCTCTTAAGACTGGTTTTTAACACTGACAATCAAAATTGTTATGTCGTTCATACAAATTTTAGTTAGTCTTTGCTAAATTATTGATTTATGTTTTTTTTTTTTAAACATTTTAGAATCTTTGAAACTGTTTCATCCTTTGTAAGGGCTTTTTCTCTCCCTTCACCCTGCCAACATGCCTTCCAGACATGATTTTCATGTCCCTCTCAGCAGCAAGCTGTCATCATCCCTTGATGTTCCTTATTTGAGGCCCATTCAAACACGTTCAGGTGAAATGGAAGTTACCAGAAATGGCAGTCATATTTTGGTGCATTCTCAGACAGCATTCTTCTTCATGGTTAAGAATGAGTAAGTGGCCAATATAACAATTTCAGATTAATTCACTAACAGCTCTACATGAAAGGGCTTAAACTTCTCTTTTGGGAGGTCGAGATGTCTAGTGTAGTCTACTGAAACAAAAAGATTAAAGAAATGCAAAAATAGATAGATACAGAACACAATTTTTMTAAAATTAAAGCTTTTCAGGACATGATCACTCTTAAATAATATCTTTTATTATGTCTTATGTAAAATTAGAAAAAAAACAGTACAACATGAAGTAAATTATTCAACAGTTTCAGATACTGTATTTGGAACTCAGTTTTCTCCTCTTTTAAGTGGGCTTAATGAAAGACTGACTCAATTTTTTAAGAACTTGACATTAAGAGAAATATCTGCTTTTCAGCCTGTTGACTGATTTAATTAATGTTCAGTAGCTTATGCTTTGCTCAGTTGCCACACTGTTCAAAGCCTTAYAAAGATACTATAGCAGATAAAATTTGAATAAATTGTGTTAAACAGTGATCAGCAAGAGTTCCTGTTTTCACTTCTGTGACCTTTATAAAGTCTTTATATTTTCTCTGTGTGTTTAGCACTTGTGGAGGGTTTTGCAGGTCTGTGAGTAGAGTAAGATTTGTGGTCTTTCTGCCATGATCTCAAACACAACTTAGTGATTGTGACCAGATTTTTTTTTTTTAAGACTAAAAAAGGGATGGAAATAATTACTCATAAGTCTAAGAAAAATATAATACTCAGGATACTCACCATAATTCTGAATTGTGAGAACTCATAAAAATATCAGAGAGTGTAAAGCTGTAATACATTTTAGAAAGTGTGCTATAATCCTGAGATTGCAGAGTTGCTTTCGTCTGCAGAACACTCTGCAACCTTGGCATACATTGGATATTTTCTGAAAACATTTAATTAATGTAAACATTAATTAATGCCTGTTTACAAGGCACATTATATATTATTAACCTTGAATGTTATCATATTGATTTATTATGTTAGTTTTCCTCTTAAACAAAAATCAAACAAATAAATTGAGAGTGTGCCCCCACCCCCCCTTAGTCTTTTAACAACAGATTTTTAAAAACAATTTATATATTAGACTCTTCTTAAACTGTGGGAATTGTAAATTTGGTTTTTCTGGAGTTTACAATATGAATGTTTTGCAATAAACCTTTGGGATACACAGAGGGGTTTTGTGTGTGGAAATTAGCTGCTATGGAGTAGTTATGCAAGTTATAGTTTCATATTAACAAGTGTTCCTAAATTAAATATATAAAATAAGCTATCTGGAAACTGGACTTAGGTGAAGTTTGAATGAAGAAAGGGATGGTCAGCTTGGAGATGACAAATGTGTTTTCTCTACCTGTGTGCAGCTGGTACATAATCTGAGTATCAAGTTTAGRAAGGTGTCAGTCTGGTGTCTCTGTGTGACCTGGAAACCTGATCATACCTGACCTAACAGTCATAGRGTTCTGAAAACACCTCTCATATCCTGCTTGTGACCTCTTGTTCGTAGGGGAAGAAGTGCTGATTGAAGAGCTATGAAAGTTGATAATGACATTATAGCCATGCATTTGCAAATGTAGTAACTGACATCTGAACAACCTTCTGGCATCTCATATGTGGAAAGTTTAAAATTTTTAAATTTTAAATTTAAATAGCAGATTTTTAGTATCTGCTATTCTTGATATTGCTCTCAAGAACAACAGAGAGTTGATATGTGTTCAGGGATCATACTTCCTCTCAATACTTTTGGTAGAAAAACATTTGAAATGTAAATGCTCAAAGGTGCACCAGCATGACCTTCAGAAAAGAGATAAAATCCCTATACAGATATGTGTTGTCAGAGTGACTGTGAGATTACATGTGTTGCTGTTTTTGACCTATAATGAGTTCTGACAGCCTCACTTATTACATCTCAAAATGTAATATCAATAAATGTGACAGATTTATTATTATTTATTACACAKTTTTTCCTACTAACTGTCAACTTACTATAGAAGAGTAGATGCCTATGTCACTTTTAAGCACTGAAATGTAAGCACTCCAAAGAAAATACTGATCTATGTTCCAAAACAATAATCACTGCTTTTAATAGTACACAGGGCCACAATGTACTGTTAAAATAGTACTGTATTTTTAAAGTGCTGCATAAGTGTAACAGCAATTTCTTACTCTTCTCCTACAAACAGGAGAGAGATGTATCAGATACATTTCCACCAAAATATCCCCTGACAGCAGCAACAGATGAGAGTGASATGTTCACTTCATGTGCAGCATTAAAGGAATCTTTTGTAGCTACTTTGGAATTACTATATTAGGACTTCTGGATAGCCCTCTATGTCTTTAACTCTGTGAGACAGAATTCAGTGTCTTTGATCAAATGTTGCTTTTTTTATTCCAAGTGGCTGTGCTAGTTCTACTGAATTTTTTTCCCATTAAAGATTTGTGGCTTGCAAATGAAATTCAGCAAGTGATAAACTAATAGGAATCTTGGTGAAAAAAAAATTGTGACCACAGTGGGCAGCTCTGAGACAATTCCCAGAACACCCTGGTACCTGCCCCACCCCCTGAGGTGTCCTGGCATAGCCAGTGTGGGGCTCTGAAATGGAAGTGGACAATGACCAGGACAATGGTTCATCTTGTTGGGAGGTGCCACCGAGGTTGAGTCAATGTCCTGTGTCCAAGCTGCTTCCATAAAAAGGGAAAAAGAGGGGTCCTTGTCATAGGAAACTCACTTCTGAGGGGGAAGAGCAGGTCCAAAATGCAGACCCTGTCTGCTTTGTAGGGAAATCTGTTTCCTCCCTAGGGCCAGGATTAAGGATGTGAAGAAGAAAGCTTCCTACCCTGAACAGCCTTCAGATTATCATCCATTATTGATGTTTCAGGTAGGCAGTGATAAAACTGCAACAGAAAGTCCAGGGGCAATCATGAGACACTTCAGAGCTTTGAGACGACTAAGCAGAGGATCAAGAGCATGAGTAATGTTTTTCTCTATCCTTCCAGGCACAGGGAATGATGAGGGAAGAAACAGCAGATCAATACCCGGTTCCAAGCTGGGTGTCACCAGTGGAATTTTGGATTTTTGATCATGCATCAGTTTACACAACACTGAGCCTGCTGGCGACAGRTGGGGTACACCTGTCTCAAATGGGRAAAAGGATYTTTGTGCAGGWGTTAKCAGGACTCAGTGAAAGAGCTTTATATGGGATTTGAATAGGGAAAAAGGTAAACCTGGCTCACTAGAGAAAAGTCTTGGAGCAGCACAACAATGTTTGACAGTGTTCGAGTGAGGTGCTTTAATCTGCCATCTCTGGGGGTRTAGGGGATGGAGAATCATCTGGCAGCAGAGATGGAATGGTTATTGATATGTTAGAAACTATGGAAAAGCCCCAAAATGATCATGTAGGAATTAGGGCTTCTCCCCCACAAAAAGGGGACATTCACCAGGTCTGCTCTTTTAAGAGGAGTAAAGGAGTTTGTTTACATAATTTAAATTCAACCCAGCTGCAATACCCGAGATCACGTTACTGAGGTTTATCAGGACACAAGGAGAACAAAGCAGTGTGGTTATCACTCTGTAATGAGAGCTAAAACAGCAAAAAGGGCACTCTCACCATGTATTATGGTCTGCTGAGCTGGACTAGGAAGAATTCTCTGTAGTACTGTGTTTGTATTACACTTAGGAGTCTTGTCTGTATAAAGAACATCAGTCATAATCATTACCATGCTGAGTAGCATTTTCATGAGCAAGACATCAGAAAAGAAGCCACTCKTATCCTTACTAAGATGTTTCTCTGCATAGTATGGAATAAAAGCAAAATGCTCGCTATTATTTCAGTAATATTGGGGAAAAGCAATAAGTTGCTGATTCTGGAGTGAAATAAACTTATGTGTGTTGGACAAGCTACTCACTAAGATAAACACTCTTCATAGAAAAGCTATGACAAAACCACCACTTCAGGTCCTGGTGAATTTTTGCAACTGAAGTGCAGTTGGTGTCATTTTTATAGGCTTTTTGCAAACCATGCCCGAAGAGAACAAAAATTAAATGAGTCAATATTATGACTCTTTACAACACACAAGAATATCCTGAACTCCAGTCTTTGTCTTATGATRGTTAACAACTTTCTCTACAGTAAAAATAAGTATCTTCTATTTTAACYATYGGWGACATTTTTTWWKKTTGASTAATGCAGTTGAATTCCAAAATTGAATTACTTAATGGTAAAAGTTTTTCAATTTAATAATATTAAGAATTTAACCATTATTTTAGACATTCTTGCAGGCTTGAACAAATTTTTACATCATTTGGATAAATATTTTTTTATGTAAATTTGCTGTGGGATGCATAATTTGAAAATATTAATTTTCTTAATCCACATTTCAAATCTTTATTGATTTTTTCTTTTTTTTTTTATTTTTTTAATAATCTACAGTACTCTCAGTAAACTAATATAAAGTAGCAGTGGCTGGATGTTTGAGCTCTCAGTTTGAGTTTCCTTTATTTTCGTGATGTCAGAGTGATTTCCATTTCACAGGACTTTGCTTCCTCTCTCCATGTGTGAAAGTCTTAAGTCAAGCATTTTGACAGAAATACTCTATCCTTAAGTAAAAATAAAAACATGCCCCAGGCARGGACTCATGACCTGGCAATCTTTATTTAGCCTGGATAGAAAAATGTTATCAGTCACACAGAAAAGCTTGATAATAGAATCTGATAAACTTAATACTAAGAAATCCATATTGAATGGGAAATATTGTTGGAAATTAATTTCTAACGTGTCTTTAAGCACATGGTATATAAACTTCTGTTTCCTGAAACTGATAAAAAAAATCATGCTATATTCTGATAAAAAGCTTAATAAGTATATACTTGCTCTTCTAATTTAGTTTGGATTTTTTTTTTTCCTGGGTACCCTTTTCTTAGTCTACAATCTGAATAATTTAGGTTGGAAACTTCCTCTGGAGGTCAGCGTGTCCAACCTCCTGCTCACAGCAGGACCAACCTCAAAGCTGCATCTCACTTCAAAGTTGGAGCATGCTGCTTGGGGTCATATCCATCCAAGTTTTGAATACAC
>NW_026623654.1:104721-120884 GCF_030028575.1 Malurus melanocephalus | reverse complement strand
AGTCAAATCACCCTAGAGAAAGGTTTGATTAGAATTAATTTGGTGACTGCAAGTGAAACAAAAAATGCAGAAGTAATGAGCTCCAGTTACTGCAATTGTGGTCAGTTTTTCTATAAAAGCTAAAGGTGACATTATCTCTGCTTCAAAATGTTGGAGAGCATAATTTTGCAGTCAGCTGAAATAACTGCAAAAGGCCTGGTAGTTAAAAATTTCACAGAAAAATRCACTTACTGATTTATAAATTAATTCCATTAACATTTAATAAAAGTAATGAAGCTGCTGAATATCAGCTGCGTTTTAAAGCAGAGGCTGTGCTAATTTAATATCAAAATCAGTAATGAAAAAGGTTTGGTTTTATCTTCCTGKTTTTCTAAACTGTATCAATTGAGGAGCAGGTATTTTAATAACAAATAAAGGTCTTAATTTWGCTCAGTTATCACACACACTATTTATTAATTTATGGAAGGTAAAAGCACTTGATGCTTTGCAAGAAGGGCAAAGGATTTTCATGTCTTCATTGTGTCATGACTGACTTTAATACTTGGATTTCTGAGACTCCAGCATATTCTGCTGCCAAGATGTCTTTTATTCAAAATACAGATAGCTCATGACCTTGCACTTTCATTGTGGTGTCTGAGCATGTATTTCCATTAAACCACAAAACTATAGGCTAATCTCCTGTGGATTTAGAATAAATTCTAAAGATTCTTTCTTGACACCTTCACAGCCTTGAATGGATATATTTTATGGATGTGATACACTTTTTGTTGTTGTTCAWCTTAAAAGTCTGAGTAGAATTATATTGTCCAAAACATTGAATGCTCTCAAAATTTTTTTATGAATTCTTCCTAGTGATTTTTTCCTAGGATTTTTTTTTTTCATCTGCCTTTTTTATCTATGGGTTGAAGTCCCAAAGAGGTTATTAAGTTGGAACATGGATTTATATGAAAGCAACAGAAATGGGAGTGGAAAATATAGTTTATTTTGATTTTTAGCAAKGTTATTGGTGTAAATTCCTCTTTCAAAACAGACTGATATAGGGGCTGGAAAAATTGACTGGAAAGTGGGTGGGAAACTGATATGGCTAGGCCTAACTATTGTGATTACTGAAGACTAACAGAGTCCCTTTGAACCAAAAATAAATGTGGAAAATTATTGTATTTATTTTCTCAAGTTGTGATTCTTCACATTTCATAATTTCTTAATAAAAGTATGAAAAGAGTGTCTTAACCAGTCTTATGCTAAATGCTTCAGTAATCATGCATCAGTTACAGAAATTTCACTGAAATAGTTTGTGAAGAAATATTTAAGCTGTCAAACAMACTACAATGTGAATTTTGGGTTGTGTTTGGGATTTTTTATCATCCTCAAAAAAAAACAAAATTGGAAATTTGGCTTGGCATAGTAGATATATGTGAAGTCATGTAAGAGATTTAACACKCTAGAGAAGTAGTATTTTCATACTTCCTTTCCTCCTCCTTTCCTYCTCCAGAATAACTGGGGAGTTTCTTGATGAGTGAATAACTTGAAAACCAAATCCTGCTGTTTATTGAGGAAAAACTTTAGCATTTATTTTTGTAAGGTCGCATTTGAAAATTTTCTTGGGATGCATATTTAAAAATTCTAAATAATTACTTATTTCTACTTCCTCMTTCATTGATTATTTATCCACAGTTTTCTAAAGAGATGTTTGAAAATCTGGGAGTGGCAGTAAATTAGAGCAACATACCTGTCATTTCTGTTCTGTTGCAAAAACTAAAATAATTGAATATTTGAGCTGATTATCCAAGTAATAATCTTCTTTATCAATGACAAGATATTTCCTTTTCAGTGTAGCCCTATGATATTCTTCAACAGTTTTTTTTAAGGGAAAAGTCCAGTATTATTTGGAATAAGATCTTAGGACACTGTAACATTCTTCATAACAAAAGTAAAAGTTGTAGTGATGGTGTAGTTATGTGGTGATTGATTAATATTTTATTCTCTGAAATTTGGTAAGGRATGGGTTGAGTTTTTTTCTGAAGAGCTTCCCCAGGTTAAATGGAAATAAATGTTCATATAAAGCGTAAATATTTTTTACTACATTTATGTCATGTGTCTGTTTTATCTCTGCACTGCAAAATAKGTTCTGTAGTTTAATACTTTCTTATAAAATTTAGAAGACATTATAAGCCAAGATTCAAAAGTGTTTCTTTTCAGTTGAAAAAGACTGTCAGATAMAGGAATAGAGTGGTAAATTTTGGCAAAATTGAAGGAAGTAGTTGAAATCTTTAGAATGAGTAATTGTTAAAATTGACRATRATTTTACTGGGAAYCCTTGTTAATTGCTAAGAAATGCTRAGGAGTTGGGTAAAGACTTGTCTACATTTGAAACAGGTAATGAGAGCAAAGCAATTGACCTCAGCCTGGAGATATAAAACATTTTAAACAGCAAAATATGCATGTTTGATRTATGAATGTACAAGGTTACTTGATAATTTTTGTGCAATCAAGTCTGGTCAGAAGTAACATCCAATTAGTGCTTTACAAAAGAAATTCTTCTCCAGTGATGTTAGTAATAAACAATGCCTAGAAGTGTAGTCAAAAAAACAGATTTTATTGTGCTGAGTGCTGATACATCCGAGTACAGATGTGGGTCACCTTGACATTAATATTCTTTTTATAATTTCTAAGTGAAAGTTTGTATTTTATGCCAAWTAGCTGTAACTGCATAGATACATGTAGTTTAGGATGAGGTGGGGAGAACATTATAACCAGGCACTGCGTAGCATCTGGGGCAACAGAGAAKATGAGGATCCAAATTAAAATAACTGGATTTTAGCAAATATTGACTAAGGAGTAGCTGTATGTACATCTTAATTTTGATCCATTCATTACCTTTAGGGTGAAATGATTTCCATTGCAATTCCCCTAAAACACATTGTTGATCTCTGTGAGATGCTGCAACTAATAAATATTATTTATTAAAAGTGTGGTATRTGCAGTAAGACTTTTCACTAAACAGCATACCAGGTTGTTCTCCCCTGATTTTGTTTTCTAATTACTTTGAGATACAAACAAATTAGAGTAATTTGGAATTGACTATTCCCCAGTCATCAATAAAGAGAAGAACACAAATTGAATTAARCTGATGATGGGGCTGAGTCTCGAGTTCAGATGTTTCTACTATGTTTGAGATGTTTTCATCTATGTTTCAGTCACTTTAGTTTCAGAGAGTTTTCTTAGCATCCACAGGCACTTTTGGGGACCTTTAAAGGGTGTTTTTCTACAGGAATTTCTGACATTACAGGTAATATGGAGTTCAAAGGAACACATAGCGATACTTTGCTAACAACATCATTGTACATGRCCATTAAAGGCAGATGTTGCATGCAATTAATTGGCAACTTTCCAATTACTTTGGTTCTGTGTGTGGCATGGAAATGTTGCATTTCAGTCAAAAGAAGCTCAGCTTCTCTAAAGCTGCTCTAAGAAGAGCATGATTCATGTGTAGGAATGAAGAAAATTCACTCTTTGACTCAGATGTGAACCAAAGTAGGTGAGATGACTTATGTGGTTCATATTACTATTTAAATATTAATTACTTATAGAAATTCTTTTTTTTTTTTTTTTTTAAATTTAATTATAAACCCCATGTTTTTTTGTTTTTGCATGCTTCTGCACCCAATGTGGAATGGGACAGTTTTAATCATCAGGATATGAGCTCTTAGTGGTTTTAGGCATAAATGAGGGACAGCTCAATCCCTTACCCTGTATCTCATCTTACTTTTCTATTTGTAGGATGAAAATTTCTTTCTATGTTTCTATGCTTTCCAGGCATAGTTCCTACAGTCTTTCTTAAAGCAGAATTCAGATTGCTGAATGTCAGGGATGTAGGAGGTAAACAYTTCACAGGAAATTAACATAAGGTAATCTGTGATTGTGTTGACAAAACTGGGGATAAATAACACTAGAATTATTTTTAGAGGTTGGGTTTTTTTGATTCGTTGGGTTTTGTTCCTTTTTTTTTTTTTTTAATACAGTTTACCCAAGTAGCATTAATAGTGAAGTGTCAGCTTGAAATAAATTATATTTTACTGTGTAAAGACTTAGACAACCAATCTATGTTAACTTCAAAAAGAGTCAGAGGTACATATTTGAGTCTTATCTATGTTATATACATTAACTGCATAAATGTGCAGATTACTTTCTTTCCATTTTATACATCCATTTTATCAGAGTCTTTCAAGGTATGGTCATTAATGTCTCTGCCTAATTTTAAAAGATTGTGAAATTGCATTTCCTTTGCAAAAAGCAGCATTAAGGTGGGGGAAAAAAGRAAAAAAAAAAGCTATCTTAGGSTAMTGACTTTTACATAGAATCTCTAGTTTATTCTAGCTTATTGGAATATTTTTTTTCTGTGAATTTTTGTGGGAACTCTCAATAAAAATAAGATCTCTAKTTTAATTTTTGTCTGTTGAGGAAAAATTGGAGTAAGACTTACTTCTTACACAAGCTCTAGACAGGTCCTTCTAGAAGCAGTAATGTTAAGTAATTATGGAACATGACCTTGTGATCTGGAGCAAAGACGGCTTTGTGCTCTGTCTGCTCCCATAAATTTGTACAATTTATCTTTTGAAGTGGGAAATAATTGAAAATAATGTGAATGGGAAATTGCACTGAGACTTTCAGGACAAACTCCATAAATTCTACCTAGCAGGTTTTATCACCTCTTGCTATGCTAAACATGGAAATTATAGCTTGCAACCTTTTGCAGTCTCTAAATAGCAGTTTTCAGAAATGATGGTATCTTCTGTAATCTGTAGGCAGATGTTACCAAGTCAATGGGTTTTCTGTTTTTCTGTACAAGTAGTACACAGCTGGTATATTCTGCTATACAGCAGAGGGCTGTCATTCCCAGGAAAAAAAAAAAAAAAAAAAAAAAAAAAGAGAATTTTAAAGGCGTTTGACATATATCAGTAATAGTTTCACATGGTTATTCTGACTAATATGTCTTTCAAAGAGTTTTTATGCTACTGTTACAAAAAGCCAAAAATAAGCCTTTAAAATAGATCATCAGACAGAAAAGTTTGTTGGTTTTTTATTTTTCTTTTTTGGAAACAAGTTATAAAGATGAAGCTGTGAGACCATTTCCTTGCCAGTACTGAATGAGGTATTGCAACAGATGTTCTCTCCACTAGAGGACTGAGATAGCAATAGAGGTGAAAAGAGGTTAAAAAAAGGAAAAAAAGAGGTGAAACTCATAAAAAATGTAAAATGYAAATGTAAAATCTGTAAAACTAAAGATAAATAATAAATGAGTAAATACCTAATAAAACTATCAAAGTGCAGTAAACTTTAAATGGCTTGATAACTCTTGTTTGAGTTTAGTAAAATTGCTTACCAAGTCAGTTCTTAGTTGTATTCTTGGCAAGATTGCAAGAGTCCCTCGTCTCTTTTTCTTTATTTTCTAGCAAATATTTACATAGTTTAGGTGTCCTTGTCTGCAGAGACCTTTTATGTTCCAGGGGTGTATATGAAAGATTTTCTTTTGGATTTTTCCTCTTGGGTTTTTCAGTTTTCACAGCATTGAGTGTAACCTTGGTGCTTTTGAGGAGGCRAGRAAAGGCTGTGCATAACCAGAGGTASAGACATTAATCTGGATACACATAATAAAGCATTATAAAATTTGCAGTAATATTGAAATACTTCCCTGAAGWGATGGACTTTTTTCTTCCTCCTCAGCACTTCTCTCATTACAGCATTATCCCAATGCACACATGCATATACAAATACTACCATATATTTATAGCAATTGTCGTTTCATTTGTTTTATTACTTGTATGATTGATATGTGTACAATCAGCATGACCACTGGTTTAGCTCAGAGTAGTGACCACAGGACTTGACATCAGAGGTGATAAACCAAGTGATATCACCTTAAACTTTTGGCAACACTGAATCCTATCTTAGTCCTGTGGTATTCATCACTATCCCATATAGAGAAAAGGTTGGGGCAGAAACCCCACAGGTGTACACAGACCCATGTTTTGTTTTTTTCAGTCACTGCAGTGTATAAATTTTAATACTGTATCATGTGATTGCTGAGAAATCTTTGGAATTGTTTTTTTTTGTTTTTTTTTTTCATTGAAGTCTGAACCTTGGAAATGTGTCCATTTGCTCAGAGGTCATTGTGCCACTGAGGTTTAGGTCAGGAAGAGAGAGCTGCTCACGTGCAGTGTGTTGCCAGGCTACAACCTCAGTTATTGCTCAAGTATTTGCAGCATTTAATTTGTAGTACTGTTGCCAAGGCAACTRGCTTATAACAAATTTCTGTTTGCATTTCTGGATGGAAGGAACTGATGAGTTGCATTTCTTAGTCTCACAACACTGTTCCAGAACTGGCTTTAGATTTGCTAGAGCTCTTTTAAATGCTGTTTCACTCACATCAATAATATTTTTTTCCCTATACCTAAGCTCTGTTCTGACCTCTTTTGTGGGACCTCAGCAAATTTTCCTATCATTCTTTTTTGACCATGGAGGAAGAATCCGCACACTGTATTTGTATGAAATTGCTGGAAAAGCCTCAAGGTGTTTTGTGTGAACCGATTTTGTCTGGTTATAATTTTCTTTCTCTGTCTTGCAGTTCCAAACTTGAGTCATTTTTGTTATGAACCTTGTGCAGCCTGGCCTGTTACAAATTCACTAATGTTATATTTTGGGGGAACAATCTCCAGGAATATACAGCAATCATTTTGATTGACTGTTCCCTACTGCAGTTTATGATTACTTGCAGAGAGTCATCCTTGATAGAATTAGATACTTTATCTACTCATTCTTCCTCAGTTGTTCCCTGAGTTGCAATAACATCAAAGCTGACAGCAAAATTAATATCTTTCCTTGTCAACAGAGATGCCTCTTTCCTCATGCTTTGTCTTCCAGAGTTCACAAAACCTACTTTACATTTTATGTTGGTTTTTATTTGTRCAATTTACTTTGTCGTCACCCCAGAATTCTCAAGTTCCTCTTTCCTGTCACAAGGAAAACAGTTATTATTTTGCCATTTAAGCATGAATTCTCTCCATTTGTTGTCAAATATTGTACTGTTAGATTCTGGGAACCTTAATAGTAATTAGCTCCACAATCCCCTTCCACTTATATCAACCAAATGGATARTAATATAATAAATATAATGACCTAGGAAAGGATTTTTTTTTTCATTAATTATTTTCTATTGGAATTGCTAACAGATGTGTAGTAATAATAGAGTGTTGTCACACTTTAATGGCAGTCCTAAGATATCACAAATGTTTCCCACCTGTTCTTCAGTATTTGTTAAATTGGTTGTGCCTTTAAAGAACATCAATGCAAGGCTTTTGCAGACTTGCTGCCTTCCTACTTAATATGACTTTTGTGTGCAGTATTCATTAATCATATAATTTGATGAAGTGAACCAGCCTTAATGCTTCCTATTTTCTGAAACTTTARGACATTTAATGAAATTTCATTTTCATTAATACATAAAAATTACTAAATTTTATAAAAAGGATGAGAAAGTTAATTTGCAGTTCTTCAGGCATATAACTGAGCAAATTTACTACAAGTTCTGAAAACTAATGGAAGATACAACAAGGCAGTTATCAGATAAAGATTGCAATTATGAATAATACGATTTTTCAAATTATCTACGTATCTTATTAATAAAACAGACCATCATAATGTATTTAAGAGGTTCCCCTAAAGCGGGGGGGAGGTGAAGAAATGGCAATTTTCTGTGGAGAATGTTAAAGGGAAAGTCAACTTTTTTTTAGTTAAGACCTCTGTGAGTGTTTTAGGCAGGCTTAAAGATCTTTCTGGTGAAGCATAGAGTTAATGCACAGGATGCAATGGCTCCTAGAGAGTATTTGCCCAATATTCCTTAATATGACCAGAGAAGGCAGTAGAAAGGATGCATGACTCCACTTTTATTTTCTCTTTGACAATATTTACTCATAYAYGTTACCAATCCTTCCATTGGCCYTKTGCATRCAACAGTGGAGACATAATTGTTMTGGTTTAACCYCAGCCAGAAACTAAATACCACACAGACATTGGCTCACATCTCCTCTCCCTGGATAAAATGGGGAGGACAATCAGAAAAGAAAGGTAAAATTTGAGTGTTGAGAGAAGAACAGTTTAATATTTGAAATCAAGTACAATTTTTTAGTAGTAGTAGTAATAGTTGTAGTACTACTACTCCTAATAATAATAATAATTTTAATAATAATAATAATAATGGAAATAATAATAATGCTGCAAAAGGGGAGAGAGAGAGAGGAAGAGATGTAAAACTCAAGAAAGACAAGTGATGTACAATACCCATCTGTCTCCAAGCATGGATGTGCTCCTCCAGGCCAACTCCCTGCAGTTTATAGATGGCACATTATGTTCTCTGGTGTGGAATATCCCTTTGGTCAGTCTGGGACAGCTGTCATGGCTCAGCTCCCTCCTACTTCCACTTCTTGTACATCTCCTCACTGGCAGAACATGGGAAACTAAAAAATCCTTRGCTTAACAGAAAAGCTATTTATCAACAACCAAAACATCGGTTTGTTATCAACATTATTCTCATGTTAAATCCAAACTGTTCTTGGTCAGATAGGAACAAAGGTGTTGTAGCACCTGTGCTTCATGTTTACAGGAGTGTTGGCTGTGTGGGGGCTGGGAAAGGTTCTGCTCCTTCTCTTGTTAGATCTGGGTGCTGGCCAAATGAGCACTCGTGTGTGTCCATCCCCATGTCCACAAGAATGTGTATGCAGTGTTGTTAGTGGCTAGAACTGGGGATGGARAACCACCACTGCTGGGATTTGGCTGCCTCTTACAGTCTTTGGTCTTTCTRTCCTTCCCAGGAGATAGGGAAAAGTGAGTTTGGATGGTGTTGACAACAGGAGACAAAAGAACTGGTATTGTTTTGTGTGCACTTTCCTTTTAATGGTTTGTTTCTTAAGGAAAACTTATCTGACTTTGGAGCCTGTTATTTGGATGCCAAATGCCTGTGTAATTGGTATGTCTTAATCTCTTGGCAGAGGATACTGTTTATTCCTTAAAACACCATATTAAAAAAAAAAAAAAAAAAAAAAAAATCTTTATTTAATGAACTACTACTCTGAAAAACGTCACTGAAGTAAATAAAGCTCCAATGATTTTCTAGAAATACAAGACAGCTGATGGGTGTAGGCTGGTAAGAACAGAAATTTTGTCCAAGTTAATGATATAAAATGATCAAAACATTTTCGAAACCCATCCAATTAGTTGTTCAGTACCTCCTGTCCACCCACTCATTTGTTCTTTCAGAAGTAAGGGGTTTTTTTTTTCACTATTTCTGAAAGTCTGCAATAATACCAGAAWAAAGACTTGAGGAATTATAAGGAGCATATGTTTTAGTTTAAATTGATTTTAAACCATAAAACACAAGTTCTATGATTTCATAGAATAAACGATAATTTAAAGTACATTTTTTTCTCTGGATCTGGGCCCTTCAAAATTGGGATTATGTCCTTCAAATTATCTATTATTATCTTCTAGGGGTATATTTTACTTCAACTTRTGTTAATATACCATTTAATTTTTTTTAGAATGTAGCTCTTGCTGATATTTCATATGCAAAGCTGCACTATTTGGTAAAAGAGAACTGGCTTTGGAAGGTAAAGCAAATTAGTTAGCAGAAGGACAGCTAGCATATATCTAAAGATGCTTATTAAATWGTTGTTCATATGTTTGAACTGTCTTAAAAATAACATCTGTATTTCTGGAAATATATTTCAGCAATTTCAGTCAAAATAGCAGCTYGATATTGGCTAGTCTAATTATTATTTTAACAAGTTCAGKWGAYGTGGTTCTCTCTCACCTGTCACAGCTGTGCAGAAATGACCAGAAATTACCTCCTTGCTATGGGAGATTCATGTAAGTAATGYCACAGTTGCTAATGAAAATATACTGATGTAGAAAATATAAAGGAAGGAAAGTAATAAGTTAATGCAGTTACRTAATACTAACTTACTTTTGAGCTGTAAACTGATCACCCACAGGAATCACCCTTTCAAATATTTAACCTATGGCTTGAAAACAACTTTAGGCAAAAGCATAGCAAACCCCGTTCAGCCTAAAGCAATCTAAACAYTGAACACAAAATTATATTTCAAGTTTTATGTACTAATGATAAAACTGGACCATGTTATGCTGCAGTAAAAGAGGCATGAGGCACTCTGCTATGCTGCTGACTAGTGAACATCCAAAGATAACAAAAAACAAGACAAAACCCCCATCTACCCCCCACAGGAAAAAACAAACCCCAACTTTTAAAGTATATAGTTTTAAGACTAAAGCAAATAGGATCTAAGAAACTTTTCTTTTTTTCTGCTCTTAGGCTTTGGTCCTACAATGAAAACCACTTGTAAATTAGTTTAATTTTGGTTACATTTTCTTTCAATTTCTCCAGCAGTTCTAGAACTGGATTACTCACTTCCAGGATGCAACAGAAGGTTAACTCATCCAGATCAAAAAGAGTTTTATGGCAAAATTCTGTAGGAATACATGGGTTCCTATACTGAGCAACAATACAAAATTATTATTCCCATACTGGGGTGAGGGGGGAAAGTCAGGTAGTGRAAAATGTAACTGGAAACTGTTGGTAAGATTTACAGGGAAATACTCCAGTGGAGCAGAGAATTTTTCTTTTTCAGGATAAGCATTTTGTTCATTCATCTGTTGAACCATGTTGTGTTGATTGAAATGGTCATCAATACACATTTTGACATTTTAATTTAGCATTTGACACAAATTAGTATTTACCATAGAAAAGAAGGGGGTTTTCAACATATTTTGTGCATAAATATATTTCTTGATGGTCATCTTTTTGTATTATTCTAAGCAAATTATTTAAAAAAATCTATATTTCTTTTTTTACATATTGCAGTAAATGAATTATTTGAAAATTTTCTTTCATGTAATTTTCTTTAAAAAATAGTGACARTGTCATGAATCTGGACCCATATCAGTCATATTTTGCCTTGCTAGAACTCTAGTTAACATGGTAATTCTSCTTATCCTATCTTCTGCCTTGGGTTACTCTTCATTATATAGCCATGACAGATTGCTCATAAAAAAATACATAAATCCACAGTATAATTATTCCATCCATTTTCATCATCATTATCAAGAAATTTCTGTGATTGACTGCTTTTCTAATGTATTTCCTTAGTACTGTATCATGTGAGCTTTTCCACTCCTGATCACTAAGCTTTGACTCCTCTGTGTGTACACATTTCAGATTCGTGATTTGTTTTGTAGCATCTGCAAGGATTCAGCAAATGTTTGTAAATGTTATATTGCTTATCCATACATGCCTGTAATTTTACTTAAGAACCTTTCAAATGTGCACCATTTTGGTTGGAAGTGGTGGGAATGACCAGCAGTGGTTTACTCACACCCTTGGGTGTAGTGCCCTCACCAAGGTGATGTCCAATACCTGTGAGGTGTGATCTAGGGGAGTGAATAATATAATAAGTGATACAATAAAATAAAAGCCAGCCCCATCTATGTCCCAAATCCAGAACACTTCGTTATGTACATAGGGTGGCTTGGAATGGAATGGTATAAAAATCCTATTTTATTCAGAGTGCTTCTGGAGGCACATGACAGGAGATCTGAATACAGTTTTGTGGGGAGTTGTTCTTTCCATGGCCATGTTGATTACAGTAATGGGAATCCTACATTTCCATTACTTTTGAAAAGAACTTTTAAAAGGTATGACAAGAATACGAGAATAAAAGAACAAACATCTCATTTGTGTCTTTCTGTACTTTTAGTCTGAGTTTTATGCCTAAAAACTTGTTTAAAATTCCCTATTTTTTCTTTATTTTCTGTAATAGTCATTATAATTTTGAAGATATCTGAGTGATGGTGATTACATAGCCACTTCTGATGAGCTGTTCAAATGCTTGCTTAGATATTTCACTTACAAAATGCTTTACATCAATTGTGATAGGCRAAGCTACAAAACCAGATATTTTCTCTTTCTTTAGAAGGAGTRCTTTTTATTCCTTCTCTAAAGGCATTTGTTAAGTCCTTATGAATAGCTCTGTTTTCTTGGAGGTGGAGCAAGAGGTGAACTCTGTAAAAGCTAAAAGTGTAATTCAGGCTGGATTGCCCAGAGTGACTGAGGCTGGAAGGGTCTCCAGGGGTCATCTTGCTGATGTGAAACTTCAGGGCTGTGTGTGCAGAATGTTGACTGACTTTGACTTTATCAGATGCCAAGCAAGAGTTTTAGTTTTAAAAACTGTTTTGCTTTTGACACACATTTCACTGATTGCAGTAAGTAAAGAGTAATTATGAGAAGTTGAAGTGCTTGAAAGATTCCATTCTGTTTTTTCACCTTCACTTAACACATCAATCTGAAACATCTTTCTGCAGTRTAATTTGATAGGAAAGATAAATAAAAATAGACTGACACTCCTGGACTCCATGGGTGTTTCATTTTTACTTTCAGGATTTATTCATTTGCTATTGTCCTTGTCATTAAAAATCATTATTGCTTTTGAATGGGTGAATCTCAAAGGCCAAATTAACTGCAATTAACTGTAGATGTAAAGTGATTTTTTACTTGCTAAAAATAGTTATACTGTAACATTGAGTTTGAACTTGGAGGCTAATTRCATCATTTTAGAAATAACAAACCCCAGAACTTTAACACATTAACTGTGATTTACGCCACTAACATGTACAAATTGAAATCTTTTAAGTGTATTTAAATTGACTTTTAATTTTTCTTATTTCATCTTGTATGCTTTATTAAAAAGCATTAAGGGATCTCGAGGCCAATATTGCTCTGAAGTATATCAACAGAAACACAAGGCTAATTTAAAAATGTTTCATTATATTTCCTATAAGAGGTTGAACTATTTATAAAACCCAGTAATTCAGTCATAATGAGGATCATAAAGCTTTGTACTATTTCTGTGAAACACCTCTTGCATTTTGTTACAACACTACCCTGTTTTTCTTCCTTTTCTGTTTGTTTTTGTTGTTGTTGTTGTTGTTGTTGTTGTTTTTGTTTTAAGGTTGGGGTTTTTTTTTGTTTTGGTTTGGTTTTGTTTTGGTTTTTTTTGTGCTTGATACCTGCTGATATAGGAAATGTTGCTTTTCATTACATGTTTATAGAAGTGAGAGAACTTTCATCCTGACTGGGACTTTAAAAACAGTAACTCCAAAAATAGTACTGAGCACCAAAAAGGGAGGAAAGAAGGTGGACACATGTCAGGAAGCAGTGATGTAGTGGCACACAGACATGGGTTACAGTAGTAAGAAAATAAAGTTGAGGAAAAATAGGRAATGATCAAATGCAGATTTTGTATGAATGAGAAAATACTTAAATTTCTTGTAATGCCGGAATTGATAGAATATCTTGTTTATAAGTGCAACTGACTCTCAGTAAAACAAGTCATTGTCTAAAAGGTGAACATATTTTGAACCTGGAGAAATGTAGGAGCATACATTTTACTGGAGCTTAGTCAGTTTCCTTAACTCTTTGGAGCAGAGTCCTCTGGATCAGACCAAGATGAAAAGGCAGTTTTAAGATGAAAAAGGCAAAATTCCTGCATTGTGCAAGGTTCGTGCCCATCTGGCCCTCAGTGCAAACTCCTCCTCTCTGGAGCCCTGTCCATCAGAAAGTGGCACCACGTGGTGTCACCTCAGGGTTCCTGAGCCTGCCTTGCACCAAGTCCCAGTGTGGAAGGGTGATGTTAACTTTGAAATTAAACTCTGGGAGAGAGTACAAGCAAACATKAGAGAAGTGCACACTTTCTAAGCCTGGTGCTCTGACTGCTCTCCATCATGTGATTGACACCACCATCAACTTCAAAAAGCATGATTCTTACATAATCATTTTGTATAAATAAGTGTACTAGTATCCTTATTAATCAGCTGCCTGATTTTTCATGACTTTCTCCTCAGCTGGTGACTCACTGGCACTCATTGGTGTTGTCATTAATGTGAGTTGACTTCTTTCTGACASAATGTGATTAAAAATTGATGTTTTGTCAACAGAAAAGATAAATTCCTATTTTTTTTTTCTTGCTGATCTTGCTAATCATAATGCATTTTGTGGCTTTAATTTCTAAGATGCTCTTTAATTATTGCAATTATTCTCTGAAGATATAAGCCACCTGCAAAAACAAGAATGATCTTTCATGTTTTGGTAAATTAAGATCAAGCATTTTTCAACCACTATGTAGTGAATATGATTTTGTATACCAGCTATATTTTTACCATTTTTCTGCCTCTCTTTCATAATATGAGCAGAATCTCCATGCCTGCCTTTGTGATATCTCTAAGTTAGCCTGCTGAAAATCCAGTTTTCATAAACTTTGACAAATGCTTTAGAAAGCAGTGAAGGAAAGCCTGGGAAAAGAAGTGAAGTGTGCACTTCTGGGCTGAGAAAGTGATTTTGTCTGTTGYATTTGAATCTTGAAAGTTGATTATATTTGATGAACCATTCTGAATTTTTCCATTTCCATAGGGAAGCTCAGTCACACCTTTCTCTATAGGGTACATATGTGAGGATTTCTCTAATAAGAAACACCAGGTCATTTTATAGCAGAGTTGATAAAATTAATAGTGATAAATCAGCAACAGTCCATCTCGTCTTCATGGTCCAGATCATTGGTATTCATCCCAAAATTCTCAAGGAACTCAATCATGAAATTACTGACTGCTGGGTTTACTATATAATGTGAAACTTAAATTGACCATGGGGTGGTAAATGAGATATTAAGTGTTTGTTTTTTTTTTTTTAAATGGCTTGAAATGTGAATCAAAAAGTGATACAATACTTTTCTAACTGCTAGAAAATAAAGAAAAAACTATATCAAAAGCTTGAGCTGGTAAATTAATGGAAATATATGATTATAGAAGGCAATACAACTTTAGGAAAAAGAAACCACACCTCATTACTCTGTCCAATTCCTTGAAGAAAYCATTGAGCATTTGGATAGCAGGATTCCAGCCAGCTGTGTCTACGTCTTCATCAGCGCTTTGCTTCGAAGCAGTAATATTATTTTAAAGAATTTCTTAGTACTTCCTATTTAGTGTTTCTTGGTTGAGCTCAAAGAGTGGAAAGTTTTAAGTAGATTTCGTTGTGGAACATAGTGGAAGGTCTACTCCAGGTCCCATCAAAAACACTTGCTCTCCACATGGTGAGGAGCTCTCTAAGTCTAAATCCATGTCCAATCTCTCAGACAGTTTTAAACAGCGTTGGTAAGCCTTTTCAGTCTGGGGGTGYGAGTTTAATTTAATCTGGAACATTCTTGAGTTTCTTCCTCCATCCTTTTGCTTTTATGATCTTCCCAGATGCCTGGGCCAAGTTGTAACTTTAAATACTAAACCTGTAGTGTCCTGTATCCCTCTCCTGACACAAGCAAATTGGTTCACACCAACTCTTTCAAAAAGCAAAAGATTTGTAACCAGCAAGAAACATTGGCATGAAGAGTGGAAAGCTTCTTTTCTCAATCTTGGTACATGTAACTGGAGATTTTGCAAGCATGTTAAATKTTTAATATTAYATGAATTCAGTGASATTAYCCATTATGAGAATTTTAGCTTTTTRTTSCAAACTGTGAGCTGCTAAAYAATGYTTGGTGAACCTGCATWGTGAGRAATTAGGCACATGGGAGCCATTGTTTTTTAAAAGAAAGAAGATATCAAAATTAAAGCTTTGGGTATGAATTAACATGRAAACTCTGATTTTATTACTCTCCATCACCAAATTTCAATCCATTTTAYATTTGAAGATGTTCACAAACAAGTAAATATTCATATTCTAACAAGTAYCCTTTAATTGGTTATTTGTTTTCTGTTGCAATTTCAGGAACTTGATTTATGTATTCTGAAAGATCCTCTGTTGTGTCTGAGCTCCTGCTCTTAGCGATTTTGATGTCAGAGTWTGTTTCTATATTCATTATCTTGAAATAATAATTCAGTTGACTGACTGCAAGGCTCCTGTTCAAAGAAAAGAAACTCAATGAAGTGATCCACTTCAGTCCCGAATATTGACTGCCAAAATTTAAATTTCTATGAAGGAGAAAAGGTATTTAAATAAAATTTTAAAATAAAATTAAAAAAAAAAAAAAAAAAAAAAAAAAAAAAAGATT
>NW_026623654.1:99663-104639 GCF_030028575.1 Malurus melanocephalus | reverse complement strand
GAAGGAGAAAAGGTATTTAAATAAAATTTTAAAAAAAAAAAAAAAAAAAAAAAAAAAAAAAAGAATAAAGAAAAAAAGAGTGTGGATACTGCAACAATAAAGAAAAAAAAAACCACCACAATGACATATGTTGCATTACTCTCAGTTCTGTGGGTTTTGTTTGATCCTTTATCAGGTTTGCGTGCCGGAAATATTCAATATTACTATGGTAAAATTTGCTTTGTAGAACATTAGTTTTTTGAACTGTCAAGTAATCCTGTCCAGGAAAGTGTTACTTTAAAACAATCCAAAGCAAGCAATTTTAATGATCTTTAAAATACTTTTGAAGGAGGTAGGGAGGGAGGGATCCACACTTTGCATTCACAGTAAATGGGCCCTCAGCTGCATCATTTATGAAGAGTAAAATCTAGCAGTTGGAATTTTAGAAAGCATAGCCAGAAAGGTAGTGTTATAATCTTTTTAGAGATTTTACCACTTTCAYTGCAGAAGAGGCTTTGCAGGGTATTCTGCTGCTGCATTATTACAGTTTTCCTGTGCAATTCACAGCATTCTCTGAGCTTAGCCTGTTGGAATCAAGTCCTGAGGAAGAAGGATGGCATGGCTGGAGCACCTCTGCTATAAAGACAGGCTGAGAGAGCTGGGTTCAACCTGGAGAAAAGAAAGCTCCAGGGAGACCTTAGAGCCCTTTCYAGAGCCTAAAGGGGGCTGCAAGAGAGCTGGACAGAGAATTTTCACAAGGGCTTGTAAGACAAAGGGAAATGCCCCGAAGATGAAGTTGGATTCGTTTAGATTACATATTAGGAAAAAAATTCTTTACTGTGAGGGTGGTGAGGCACTGGAACTGGTTGGCAGAGAGGGTGTGGATGCCCCACTCGTAGAAGTGTACAAAAACAGGCTTGATGGGGCTTTGAGACAACTGGTCTGGTGGAAATGGTTTCTGCCCATAAAAGGGTTTTAAAATGAGATATTTACGGTCTCTTCCAACCCAAAGATTCTCTGATTCTACATAATGCTTCCATTATATCAGTGGCTGTGAATATTTTGCTCTTTGCAATCCCAAATAATGTGAGGCTGTTCATATAGTRTACAGTGGCTCCTCTGTGCATTTTCCATGCTCTTTTCTTGCAGAAAGAAGAAAAGTTGACAGAAATTGGTATGTCACTGAATCCCATTACAATYCTCTACTGCAGAATGCATGACTTTTAGTCTTTCTGTTGCCCTTATTCCATTTTCTCAACTACTAGATTTGTCCTTTTCCTAGAAAAATAAACTAGTTGATATACGGGGAAAAAAGGTACCAACAGGTTCTCCCAGCTGAATTTCTTATAAATTATTTACTTGCTGCTGCCTTACCTTCCTCACATAAATAAATTGTAGGAAATGCAATGTGACAGCCCCAAATTGATACATGGCATGATCTAATGGATAAGGTGGCTGTTTATTGGATGGATGTCTGCAGTGGCCACATCTGCCACTTTCTGATTGAGCTCTCATGTTCTCACTGATTCTTACTCCTTTCTATCTTCTACAGGGCTCACTGAAGCCATCATTGTTTTTAAGAGTTTYGAAACATGAAAGATATTGACATGGAGAATGTCCTGGATTTTATTTTTTTTTTTTACCTCTTATATTTTATCACCTGAGATTATGAGTGCTGATACAAGTCTCTTTCAGAACAGATACATTCTGATCCCAAGAGCAGTGTTGATCCAGTAGATAGAGTGGGTAAAGAAARCTGGTGAGATAGAATGAAACTAAGAGTGAGAATTTTTAAATTCACAATATGAAGTATGACAGAGAAAAGAAGGAAGAACTTCAAAGAACAAATGTCCATGATCATTAATACCTGTGGGATGCTAAATCACATGTAGTCAAGCATACATATATTTTGCCCTTGAGCTGCTGTTCTGAATACAAACAAACAAACAAACAAAAAATTTAAAGGATATTTATCACAAATACTTCATTTTCAGAGCAGTGAAGATACTTCATGTATTGAAATGTAGCTGTGCAACTACAGCTGAACATGTTTACCATCTCTTAGAAAGCTTTAAAAAAACCTCAAGTGTTTTTTGCATTTGAGGACAGTACTCTGTTGCTTTTTGGTATTGTAGGCTTTGAATACAGAAAATAATACAAATAGCATAATCAAGAAATATCTGGGTTGTTTTGAATAAACAAAATTGATTTATTATCTCCATCTGTCATTGTCAGATGATTTTTAAGGTGTATTGCTGTCATAGGACTTCCTCAAGTCTTTTCAAATTTGACAGTGTAATTTTTTCCAAAAATGTRACTGAGTTTGGAGTCTTAAAGATGGATGCAGCTGCAGTCCAGTATGATGTTTAAAAGTCTCTTTTCATCTATACATCCATGAGTGTGTAGCTGAAATGGAGARAAGCACCCTTAGTATTTCTGACAGATTTGTCTTTTTTGGTCCCATAATAGTTTTAATAACAAAYGCAGATATAATAGAGTTCATTTATTCTGTGGCATTATCTCATGTACAAAGTCATGATCATATTCACTGTCATAGCTGTAGCACCACATAGGATCCACATATGTGCTGTGAGTCCTGAGTGCTTTTTTCACATCCTTGTACTTCCCAGTTCTATCCTCCATTTTATAGGTTTAAGACCTTGCTGACTATATTAAAATACACTTTTGTCACATGAGTCCATGATAGTGGCAAACTGGACTGGGAGAATATCTGGGGGCTAAAATGAAGATTAAAAAATTGGAAAATTTAATAGATACTTTCAACTTTATTTTATGTTGGATTTTAGCATTAGATTTGAATTAGCTTATTACTGGTTTTCACTAGGTAGTGAAATTTGTTAGTGAATTTCATTTACAGTGATTTTATACTTGTCTCAAAGGCAAAATTAGTTGATGTGCTAAATGTAAATAATGCTCCAAAGGATCTTGTCTTTACAGGCATGGTACAATCAAATAGTCTTGTTTTCCTTCCATTCTGAATTTACTAGAAAAAAACTCTTGGCAAAAAATCAAGGAAATTTCTATTTTGACTGTGCTTTACTTAAGAGTCTAGCATGTTGAGTAGAAATTGCTGTATATGGTTCAACAAAGATTTTCTTTTTACTATTGTAGAATCTGGTCCCTAAGAAACTTTAGGCTGGCTTTTGTGTGAGTAATACAGAGTAATACGCTGTGCATAGAGCTGCAAACATATTTAGGAGTTATTAGTTCACAGAGAAATTGAGAGAAGGTATTGTCTCTTAGTTTTCCAAGAAAAAAAAAAAATCTTTTTTAAGAGGAATTTCATCAGGCCATGAAAATTATTTTTGAGGTTAACATAATTAATATGCTGTATTTGAAGACATCCACAATTGTATCTTTTAATATGTGAATACACTAAAATATTTTAGTGTGTGAATGTTGTTTGATGCTCATTTAAAAAAAAAAAAAAAAAATTTACCTACCTTTTCCCTATGCAAAATAAAGAAAAATAATTTGCTGCAGATCTGAGAGTCAAAACTGCAGGACAGGCTGATGATGTACCTGAGGATACCACTGATGATGCTCTTTTCAGTGTGGATGGATAAAGCATTTGAGCTTACTTTCAGTGTCTGTTTTACTGAGAAGTCATCTCAGAAAGCTCTGAAGTTTAAACACTTGCTCATTGGAAAATACACAAATAATGTATTRCATGTCTATTTTGTTCATTAGGCTCTGACAGAGGCACAAAGTCCTTTTGTGAAATAGTTTCACAATTAATTGCTCTTTCAGAGAATCTTAAATAGAAGCTTATTATTTTATAATTTGACGAGCCTAAATGCTGGCATTTTCTGTAATAYGTTGTCACCTCTGCAACATTTTAGATCTCTTCTTTGAAGTATTAAATATGAATAACTTTGATTGTATTTCAAAGTGTTTTGCATTTTCCCTACAGCATTGTGCATTTTAAATGAAGGATATTAGGTAAGCGTATTATCCTGCATACATTACTGCTTGTCATACTCAAATTCACTGTCTCTGTTCCCAAACACAGTCTGCTCTGTAGTACTGCAATCAGGAAAAAAAAATTGAAAGGCACAGTAGCTCCTATCCTGAAATAATTAACTTCCTGAAAGTTAGACTTCTTTCAGCTTCACTGAATTTTGAGATRGRATGTTTGACTTAAATGTCAAAGAATAAGGGAAAAAAAAGAAGCTAAATATTACATCCTGTCAAAGCGTTGTGTGGGTTTTTTGACCTCAAAACGCAACTCGAAATTGCGTTCCATTCCATCTGTGTGGTCATATGTTCCCACATAGTTTGACCAGATTAAATTCAAAGATGTGTTGTTTCTAATTCTGTGTAATGGACCRAGAAATTGCTGAGGTCACATGTAGGGTTTTAATATTCTTCAGATATTAATGCCTCCAGTGTTGGTGTAGAAAACTGTTTTTCCTAACATTTGTAAAAAGTACATTTTTATTGTTTTGTTGGAACTGATTCTGCTCWTGGTGCTTCTCTGGGCATACCTATGAAATCAGGGTTTAGTCTTTCTATCAATGGTCTATGTTATGCACAGTTTATGCACCATAGAATAATTTATTCATACACCAATAAAACATTCATGCTGAAGGCATACTGGTACTCTTGACTACTTTCTCAGTGATAAATATGCATTCTCTGGTTAGCAGAATTGCTTATTATCAGCAGCATTAAGTGTTTGGGTGCCTAAAATAAAATTCATGTTAGAGATACAGTAAGGCAAGAAAAAAAAATTATAATGTAGATAAATGTATATAAGTGTAGCACAATAATATAAAACAATAATTGTAATAGTACTATAGAAGTATTGTACAGACATACAGTTATCTGCTTTGTATTATTTATTGCCAAGGCAGGACTCATCTCTAAGGAGCTTTTGGTAACTTAGCATTTGAGAAAACTGGCATAGTAACAGCTCTGCTACTATATGGTATTCTGTCATTTGTTGTCTGGTTTGTTGTTTTGGTTTTTTGGTT
>NW_026623654.1:95190-98174 GCF_030028575.1 Malurus melanocephalus | reverse complement strand
TCTCTTTGGTTTGTTGATCAGACCATGACATGCTGGGTAAACAAGAACTACTTCACATTTCATTGTCAAATGATTTGTCACTACTGAAACTGGTCTACTGGGGGAGAGGATGACAACTGTGCAAGTTAAGGGAAGAAAAAAAGGTCCTTCAGACAGTCACAAATACACCATGCCTGCTGAAGACTCTGTACTACTGATCGAGACCACCAACACTTTGCACTTAAAAAGAGCAGGCCATTGTGTTCTGTTTCATTTCTTGATCAAATTAATTTTTAATTGTATTGTCTTTAAAAAAAAAAAAAAATAAGGCAAGCCTCCATATGATTTTTGTAGATGTTTAGTGTTTGGTTAACTTTTAAGGTTGAGATGTCACAAACAGGTCATTCTAGCAGTGACTGCAGTGTATAGCAGAAGACTGAAGGATATTTTTTAGGTATTTTTCTAAGAAATTTTTTCACCATAATGAGTAGCATTTGGTTCAGCCAGACAATAGAGAAATGCCTTCCCTTCACCTAGTAAAAATATTCATAATTTCAGTTTGCTGAGYGTTTTAAGGCCAGAATTGAAAGGCCCAGTTACCTCCAGGTTTCACACAGACAGAATTTTAAAGCATTTTGAATTACTGGGATGCAGAATATTCATATAATGGATCTTTGCTTCATAAAGGCTCATGGGTGGGAACAGAGGAAGAAACACTGTTTAGAGCATTAATATATATATATATATATATACATTTTCACAGAAATTTAAAGAAATATTAGAAGAAAATCATCCAGAAACACTTTTTATTTTAAAAGCCCTTGCAATACTCAGTTTTCAATTATTTCAAAATGCTTCACCATGCAARTCTTTGGTTTATTTATGCACAATTCACTCCCTTCCCACTTTTTATGATAACCACTAAAATGTCCTTCTTTTATATGCAGATACACTGGTATTTTTTAATTTTTTAGTTCCCTGTTCTGCTGTCCAAAAGGAGGGTTGCCAGATTAGGGATCTGAGCTGCCCAGCTGCTGAGGCAGCTCAATTCAAGCTCCAGGGACCAGGCTACAGCAGATACCTGGTGAGAGAAGGCATTAGTGTGGGGCTTTTTATTCATTTGGATCCCCTGAGGGTGGGGATTCTACAAAWCAGATGTATTCCCATTTTATCCACRTAGTCCTCTGYTGGGGAGCCAAACAGWCAGCTTTTAAAYRCTKTTAAGTGCATAAAAATGACATYAAGATACCCAGCAGTATTAAGACTTTGCTATATAARTTACAGATTCAGGTTATATGGCCATCATAATCTTGAAGTAAAAAATRTGAGGGTGAATTTGGTGTTATCTTCAGAAGAGCACTCCACAGAGGATAGGATAGGTTTCACTTTCCATTTATAAAATGAAACTTGACCTGGAAAGATATTATGCTCTCTTCAAGGGATATGGGAATTGGCCTAGTAATTGGAGTGTAGTTTGGTGTGTGTTTAACCTACTTTTCCTGTAAGTAGATATATTTTAATGCTATTAGGACTGCCTGGGATGTTTTTTAGTATTCCTGTAATGCACACTGCAGATGTTGATGACCCAAGAAGGCTTTCGGTGCATCTGAGGTGTAAACTTACATTCTTCCAAAATATACCCTGGTGGGTCTTGATGCTGTAGKGGAAGACATAAACAGGTATTATGTGAATTTTAATGCCATATAATAAAAATGTGAATTTAACATAAAGAAACATCTGTGAAATTGGGCATTTTGAGTTTTTATTGAWTCTGTCATTGCTTTTGGAATCTACTCTCAGTAACCTTAAGGAGACAATGCTGTCTTCTTGTAGTAGCAATACTAAGAAGTTGCCAAACATTTCAGAAARCTTTGGTCTTTAAACTGGAGTGAGTTCCTATCCAAGAGAAAATATCCTCATTTCTTGCAGATATTGAGATAGGATTCTTCGTGCATTTGGCTTGCAGTCATCATCATCATCATCACAGTGTGCCTCTTGCTCGTAATCAGAGTTCCAGTACTCACATGAACATAAGTCCAAAAGTTGGCCTTCAGGAACATGTGCTAGCATCAAAGAAAAATAACCCAGCGGGAAACTCACATAGTATTTGGAATTAAATTTTGGACTTTTCAAAATAGTGATCATTGCTTCTTGTGCGCATGTTCCGAGCATAAGAAAATACGGTTGTACTCTTTGAAGTCTTCAGATGCCAGAGGCTTACTAGAAAATGCTAATACTAATAGAGGCCAATTAAACATTTGTWTTATAAAGTTGTAGCACCATGCCTGTAAGTACTGTAAGTATATTATTCTTACAGAGCTAGTGGATTATCTGTCAGAGAGCCTACTCTGTTGTAGTAACTTCCAAACAATTCACACTCTCTTTGGTTCCTTGTTTTCTTGCACCTTTTTGTTTGGTTGTTTTGTTTGTTTGGCTGTTGCATGTTGGTGGGCTTTCTTGTAGAAATTAAAATGTTGGCAGGCAGTATATTTTTGTATTTCTTTTCCACTGATTGATGAGCGCTGTGATATGTAGGTGGTTATTGGAGGGGGAGAATGCTTTTGAGTAGAAGTGATGAGTTTGCTTTCTTCTGAAGCACTTTGATACTGCCAATTAGAAGCTGTGAGGGAAGTTTGTCTTCAAGCAGCATTGGCACAAACAGTTGGAATTTATAATTATATTCTTCAAAGCCCCATAATAGGTAATACTGATTTGTTAGAACTCATGCAGTGAATGAAACCTCTTTCACAGTCTCSTTCTCTCTGAATTATTATTGAATAGAACAAATATCGAATACCACATTTGAGGTAATTTCAGGTTGGGAGGGACAGCATAAAAAAGGGGGTTTTCACTCTTGATTATTTTCAKCTACTTAATACCTCAAAGTTTAAGATCCTGCTTTCAAGGAGGTTGGCACAGTAGTTTGCTGTAAAAGATTTTCAAGTGATTATGTAAATGTGAATATTTGTAATTTCTGAGGGTTTAGTATTACGGATTTGAGAATA
>NW_026623654.1:43881-95003 GCF_030028575.1 Malurus melanocephalus | reverse complement strand
CATTTTGGCTCCATTAGACAAAACAGCTAGAATAATATATATGTGATGTATATTGGAGATTTAGTAGCATTTTGGCTCCATTAGACAAAACAGCTAGAATAATATATATGTGATGTATATTGGAGATTTAGTAGTGAAACTTTTTTTTAATTTGGTTGCGTATTTGAAAACTACTTTTTTTAAAAACTCAAAATAAGAAATTTTCTCAATCTTTTTGTTTGGGGAAGCTGTTGAGAAATTAGGAAAYGAGTGATAACTTCTAATGTTATCACAAAAAAAAATTAGAAGTTCTGATGGATTAGATATTTGTCAAATTGAATGTGGTATTCCAGATGGATTTTGCTTGGGCACTGGAATGCAAGTGTTAAAAAAGCGATGTATGGTCCCTAAATGTGACCTCTAGAAGTCAGTCTGAAGGACAAGCAAGGTGTGCCATGCAAAAATYAGGTCAGGACCCATAGCTAAAAACCACAGTCAGCTGATTTCTTTTACAAATACAGAAAAGTTCTTTACAAATATAGAAAAGCCRCATGGAAAAACAAATGTGGAACTGAGTATCCTTGAGCAGTGCCCAAAAGCAGAAGATGGAGGAAACATACATCAGTAGAGCAAGCACACCATTATTTGGTTTTTTTCCCTGTAACCTGACAGTCTCCAACAGTTGCAGCTCAAGGACTTTCTGATCCACCTCTTGCTTTAGGCCCTTAATCAGCTTCAGTGAATTTCCCCTCTGTGATCTTGTTTAGTAAATCTCTGAATTCAAGTCAGTTTTAGCATCTGCAGCCTCCAGTTGGCAACAGGTTCAACAGCTTTGCTAACTCCTGGGTGAAGAAACACATCTTTTTGTGTGTACAGCTGCCACGTGCTGGCTTTATCCGAGGCCTCTCCAGCTTCTTTTAGTGCACCAGCCCCYTGTTCTGCTGGTTTCTGGATTCTATTCTTTTACAGCTCTGTTATCCACTCCCCACTTTCCATGAAGTGAGTTTTACCATGCTTTCTGCATGGATGTGAAACCACATGGACATTAAGGACATCTTAGTATTGTACTCAGCTGTGTAGAGAAAGGTATTTTCTGAGTCTGAAGCACTATGTAATSTCACAGCTGTCTAAATAGCAGTATACATGGCATAATTTTTTTTTTAGCCAAGGCAGCACATATGAACCATTTAATTTTGAAAATTGTGAGCTTTGATTATAAATATTATAGTCATCTAAAGGAGGACTTAATTRACATAAGGTAGATTACTGCAGAAGATTTGGTTCCCATGCATTTAAATGTATGCTTTTTAAATGATTTACAGTTAACTCAAAATCAAGTTACTTTTGACTGGAACTCTTGTGATACAGTTTTCCTGAAATGTCAGTGAACCAAGAAATGTAGGAAGGAGAACACATATTTGAGTGAATAGCAAGCTATTAATAAATTAAAAAAAAACCACTTAAATGCATAGTTGATTACTGTTATTTTTTCAGTTTATTGCAGATTGATTTGAGCTAACTAAAAGCACACAASCATGATTTTAAAATAGGAAACAGTTGTAGTTCTGCTGTAGTGTTCTTTATATAATCTACTTTTGCTCTTTTAATATTGCATTTATGATCATTTTTATGCATTCTACAATTGTTGTTCTGATTTGTTATTACACACATTTATATTCCTTTGAGTGGAACTGAAAAATAATAAGTATGAAGTCTG
Organism: Malurus melanocephalus; assembly: GCF_030028575.1. Taxonomy (NCBI): domain Eukaryota; kingdom Metazoa; phylum Chordata; class Aves; order Passeriformes; family Maluridae; genus Malurus; species Malurus melanocephalus. The sequence goes on along the minus strand of NW_026623654.1, from coordinate 93,307 downwards.
TTTTAAATTTTTGTGTTCATGTTTTCACTAACTTTATTTAGAACTACAGCACATGGAAGCCCAGTAAAGACCCCAGCTTCCTGAACCCAGATCAACCACCCTTCTGGGTAACTCTCCCCAGTTTATAYACTGGGTTTGACATTCTGTGGTGTGGRATATCCCTTTGGCACCTCCCTTGACCTGCTGCCACACTGCTTTGGATGCAGCCCAGGCTTTCTGGGTCACCTGTCCTGTCTGTGCTCCCTCCCAGGTTTTTTTGCTRACTTTCTCACTGGCAGAGCATGAGGCAAAAMGTCTTTGACTTAGGATAAMCATAATTTAGCAAAAACCGAGGCATCAGTGTGTTATCAACACTGTTCTCATTCCTAATCCAAAACACAGCCCTGTAATTTCTGAGAAGAAATTAAGTAACTCTATCCCTGTGAAACCAGGACATTGTCATAGCAGAAGTTCCTCTAGGACGAGACTTATRTTCAGGTAATTCCAGTGGTGYAGAATCATGGAATGATTTGAGTTGGAAGGGATCTTTTGAGGTCATCTAGTTCCYGCCAGGGGTATCTTCCAGTAGACCGTGTGTCTCAGAGTCATGTCCAATCTGACCTTGAATGTTTCCAGAGACAGGGCATCCATCACCTCTCTGGTAACTTGTTCCAGTGTTTTACCACCATAAATGAAAAAAAAAAAAAAGAAAAAATCTTCCTAAAATCTAGTCTAAATCTTCCCTCTTTTAGTTTCAAATTATTTCCCCTTGTCCTATTGCTATAGACACTATTAAAAATCTGTCCTTTTGCAAAAGATCATTAAACTGGAATTACCACAATACTTGAGAAAATTATTAAAACTGCTGTAAATACTTCAGAATGTGCACAAAATTTGTTTCTATTCCAGGAAAAATGGAAATCTCAAGGTGACATTCATCCTCAGATCATTATATCTGTCTTTCTATAGAGCTTAAATATTGTAGTAGGAGTAAATAAGCAACATTTCCTAGAACTTTGRTGAAAAATTTCCTGACTTTGATGGTAGCAGAAAATTTTGAAAGCCATAATGAACTCTGTAAATCCAGGTTTTTTATTTTGTAAGTATCTTTGAATAAAGGCTCATTTAGTCCTCATTGATTTAACAATGTRTGACACTAAACAAAACTGGCATTACTCATAATTTTTTGCATTTTTTTTKGTGTAAATTCCAGCATTCAAAGACTGATTAATGCCAGGCAGTTGCCTGAGCAAGCCTACACTCTACAATAAATAACACTTTTTAATTAGTCTTGATGTGGATTGGAGACCGAGTATGTGATTAACATTCATGGCAGCAGCTGAGTGAACCTCACGGATTGGATAAACCCATGCATTGTGTAACCCACAGTAACCTCTTGGTGTTACATCCATCACATCCACACCATATATCGTGCTGGTATTTGCATAGCTGCTTCCCGAAGGCCCAGTAATTCTGASAAGAGTGTGCTGAGTCAGACACAGCGTCCCCTTGTGCATCAGTCCTGGCAGGGATGATGTGTGAGCCTGCAGGCTGTTCAGGACCAGCCACTGGAACCTCGCCTGGGCARATCAAAGAGGGTGCCCATGCTGTGGAGGTTCCTCTCAGTGAGCCCAGGGCAACTGAAGGTGGGAGGATTTCCATGACTCAAAACATTGTCACTGATGCTGGGGATACTGTTGTATGGCAGTGACGGGGTGGTGCCATCTGCAGTGGGGGTGTAGCCCAGAATTCTTCTAAAAAAGGTGGACCTCTAAGTCTTTTCCTATGACTCCTTCACATCAAAATTTTCTTTTAAAAATTGTTGGRCAGAACTTTCAAAAAGAAAAATAAAATTGTCCTATGTCTGTTCTGTTCTGCTCCCTTGATTTACACGTTCAGGGATGTCTTTGAGGATACTCTTTTCTCAGTTTCAGGACTCGGTTCTAATTTTGGAAGAAGGCAATATCTGCAGTGTACATGTGGAACTCCACTGGTCAAGCTTTTGGTGTATGATACTGTGGCATGTGAGATCCATGTCATCTTATTAGCCCTGATGGCTGCAGATTTGGATCTCTGAGGCTGAACTGTGTGGGCTTTGATTCAGGAAGCCAAAACCGTCTTCCCCAAGCTCCAGTGTTAAATATTTCCACATTTCCATTATTTATTCTTTTCATATGTGAGAACAAATCTGTTCTACCTTGTTCAGATGGGTGGTACCTCTTGGGTGCTGCTTTATTCCACTGTCTTCAGGCTGCTGTTTTGTATTTCTGGACTGGTTGCTGGTCATCTGTTTCCTTTCTTAGTTTCAGGCTGAGGGCTGCTTTCTTCACTGCTGTATTTTTATTGACAAGCAAAMAATTAACATTAAAATTAAACCCTACATTATCAATTACATATATACATGTAATTAAATTATGGGTGCAACATGGGGTATAATCTAACAAAAAGATGAACAGATTTCTGAAGCCATTCATAAGCTATTAACACAAAAAAAATGCAACTAAAATGCAAGCTAAAATCTCATTATTTCTTCCTKATTCACTGTCCTACRGTCAATTTTTAATGATTGCTTTTAMAGAGGGGTTCATCTTAYGTTGCTATTTTTATTAATTATGAAAAGGGATCCAGATTCACAAATGCAAGTTGTTCATAAATTCCTGTTAGATTCAGGGTCATTTATTGCCAGACATTATGAAAGAAGCACATGCCAATAGTTTTCAGTAACTTGCCATAATTAGTTGCGGTGTTTTAGGGTACCTGTTCCTGCTACCTGCTGATAGTTTAAACACAGCAAGTTACTATGTTCAACAAATAYGTTGAATGTTTGCAGACAATAATGTGCAGAACTCATAGAAATATCAAATCAGGATCTAGTCAGGATGTCTTCTAATATTGTGACCAGTTATCATTTCATTTATTTGTCACATAAACAATTATGTGTGGTTTGATGAGCTGAGGAGAAAAAAAAATGGAACATATATAATCTTTTCAATGTAATAAAATGTCCTTATTTCCTGGAGTTTCACTGTGTCTTATATTCTGCTGTTCCCATACAAATACTGTTCTCTTGGTGCTTTGTCTTCCTATGATTTCATTCTGAATGTCTTGAATTTTTTACATAGACACTATTGCTCTACAGCAGATTTTTAGTAGTAATTTGAGTGGAAATTGTGCTTTCAAGAAAAAAATGTTGGGTTGGTTGGTTCATTTGTTTTGTTGATTTTTAATAGAAATTAATTTCTCACATTTAGATAATAAATGATATGTCTTAACCTATAAAAAAAATAAAGCCAAGAAATGGACTGTTTTGGAAAACTATATCCTTTTAGCCATGCAGTTTTATAGGCAGATTTTCAGTCTCTTAAGTTATGCTTGAATTCTCCAAGTGGGATAAAAAAAGTGGAAGAATCTATTTTAAACTCCTACCTGAGCTCAAGCAGAGGGGATGCACTCGCTCTTTTAAGCATGTCATTTAAATTAATGTCCCATTTACTGCAAACAAGCTTGTTGTGAATAAGAACAGTGGTTGTAGGGGAAGTGCCAGAACAGTTTTTGGTTGTAGTGCATGTGGTGAGTCTTGCTGCTCAGCTGGGCTTTGACACAGGGCAGCATTTAATGGAGGAACTTCATTCTGGAGAAATAAATACTGGCCTTTCCTTTTCACCAAGTGAAAATCATTACCATTCAGCTCAAATGTGGTGGCTTGGATTTTACCTTTGCTACAGCTTTAARTGGCARTACTTAAAGCAATTATTTACTTAACTATTCTATGTAGCAARGTGACGGGGAGTRACTACCTGTGTGTGCCARAAAATGCAATGAATTTGATTAAATGTTTGTGACTCTGGGATGGARGGTGAGTCATCCACTTATAGTCAGTACTAAGGTTCAGTTGAATCAATGAAAAGACATTTGAGGAAAAAAAAAAAAATGTTTGCAGCACTATGTCAGATATATTAAGAGTCTAATTTTTATTTGGTAGCCAAATTGTGTTTGTTCTTCAGGGATGACTGCTTACTGAAAAAGACTAAATATTTTCTTTATTTACTTGTTTTCTGTATGATACTTGACTTCCCTTTCATCATTCCTTTGTTTTTTTTTTTTTTTTTGTTAAAATTAAAAAATAGCCAGGTGTTTCCTAATGAAGACATGTTAATGAAAGAAAAAAAAAAATAGTAATAGATGCATGACAAGGAATGCCAGAACTCTTGCTTTTTGCACTTCCTCCATAGGTGAAGTAAAATCAAACAAACTGGATGATGTGCTACAATGACTTAGTTTATCCACTTGTCCAAGTTCAGGTACTTTCTCTGTTTGGTGGGCAGTGCCACCACTTTGCAAACACAGAAATGAAGCTACCAAGTATTGGAATCATTGTGTGGAATCAAGCTGAGTTTCATTCTAAAGCTTTTGTGCAAATGACACATCACATTTTCCTGTTTCACATCCTAGTCAGAGGAGAACTGATCTAGACTGTCTCTTGTTTATACAGCATTTGTAATTCAAGTAATAGAAGTGTTTTATAATTAGGGAATTTGTTCTTTTTGTTTTCTCATTCATGAAAATTGCTGTTGCTTTGTCTTGTTTGATTACACTCACACCTATTTAGAAGCTTGACTATTTGCCTGTTGCAAATATAGACAGCAAGAGAGGTTTGTCTGTTTTATTTATTCTCAAAGATGAGATTATGCACCTGAAGGGATTGCAAAGTAAAATTTTGAAATTCTGCTTATCCTTTATACAACTCATATGTGCTTTGTAGCCAGGATTTAAGCTTTAAGCTGWTGAAAAAGGTACTGCTAAAGCCTGTCTGTCAATAAGAGGAGAATCCTAACTAAGAAAGGACATCTTCAGACATCAGGAAACACAGGATGTGCAGTATTCTATATCTCTTTGTGTAAAAATTAAGCTGTTCTCTAAGAGACATCTGTTAGACAAAAGGAAAAAAAATCAGAATCTTTCTCTGCTCTCTGAGGTTTTATGCTAAAGTTTTTCATCAAGTCTGAAGATAGTACCTTTTTTTTCTGTTTTCTGGTAACAAAATAATAGTGTGTAGAAAAAATAAATTACTATTATAATTTTGTTATAAATTTTAATAACAAATATTCTTGGAACAGTGTGCTGTGAAACTGTTTCTCTCGTAAATGAGAATTTTAGCCAATTTTTTTTTCCATTTGACACCTGCTAGATTCAGTTTGTGTTCCTCCACTGAAAAGTGGGCTGGGTCTTCCTTTAGAAAACCCTGTGTCTTAATCTTTTCAGCTCCTRCTCTCTGAAAATACTGTTATAAAAATCTACCCACTACAGCCTAAAAAAAATACCTAAACACTGTAAATTAAAACAAGTGTTCTCGAACATGTAAATATAATTACCATTCCATCTTCYACTGAAAGTTACATCTGAGATAAAACTATAAATAAAACTAGTTTTTAGTTTATGGTGTTTTCTTCTATAAAGCTCTCTTTGCAGAGTGGGAAACATAATTATATTTATAATTGAAAAAAACCCAAAAGCCAACTCATTGCAGTCAATTATTAGGTAGCGCAAAGCTGGCTGTCCTGTCAAAAGAGGAGCCCTTGTCATTGACTCTGAAYTCATAATTCACTCTTCAAACCTTGTAGGAACTTGCTGAGTGTGTGTTCATTCCCACTTCCAGCAGGTTTCTTTTGATCCCATTTCCAGTCACCCAGTCCTTAATGGCCTTGAACATCATAAGAAATGCTTCAATGACATTTTCTGGCTGTTTTAAACTGGTGAAAAAGAGAGCTGCCAGCCTTGTTTTGGGTATATCCCTGTAAGCTTTGTATTGTTTAAAAGAAATGCAGTAGATGCCAACACTGTACACCCACTGCTTTCCAAAGAGAGATTTTGTTTCCTTTAAAATAATTAAATTGCAYATACATTACCTTTCATTCAGAGGTGAGTCTCTGGGAGCCAAGGAAATGGGGGTRGCTATACTAACATAATTGTGTGTTTGTCAGTTCATCTCTGTTTCTCTTCTGGGTATGTATGACCCTTAAAATTAGGTTTTCTGGTTTATTTTAGAATGGAAWTAACACAGTATTCTTGGGGGGTGTACAAATTTCATGGAAATTACAGTAGAGAAGTAGAATGACTCCTTATGCTGAGGGGAAAATACAGTTTTACAATAAATAAAATCCCAGCATGGTCTGGTATCATTCCCTAACTTCAGGGTCTGTATATGAAAGCAGCTTCTACTCTGAGAGCATGTGTTCTATCCACAAACATGAGCTGCCTTCAGTGGGTAGGACCTGCCCCTGGATCCCTCTGTAAGGGTAATATTGGGTGTTCTGGGCCTGCTGCAGRCGCTGTGATTGTTCCCCTTTTGAAAAGCACAGCAGCATTTGGTTTTCTGACTGTGAGAAGAATGTGGCTTCTTTAGAGAACTGTTTACAGCTCCTCTCTGTGGGTCAGTAGCAGTCATTTTTAAAATACTGGTGTCCATCAGTTATTCCTCTGTGTAATCCCTTGAAAAATTAAGTTAGAGAGCAAAAAAGAGATGTCTGCCATAAAGCCTTGGAATGATTGGGTCCCCAACAGTCACGGAGCAAAGTGCTTGTGCAGTGTTTGAACTCCTACTGCCCAATGTGGAGTTTCAGCTGCATCATGTTCTAAAAGGGTAAAGAATCCTGAAGGGAGAAAGGATGGTATGGCTGGCTCAAGTTATTGTTTGATTCTTGCCATGAGCCCATGAACCTATGGCCTAATGAAACTATGATGGTGCATCTTTCTTCCCTCTTGACTGGGACAATATTCTTTTCTGCTGTAATGGTAATCCAGCATCAATGAAAGGAAATGTCAGTCACTTCGGTGAACATCCCTGCAGAATTGAACAAGGCAGAAGGAAGGATACTGGGGAGAGAAATTTAAACTTTTAATATATTTAGCAGAGCAAGAACAAGTATTTATAGTCCTTCTTTTATTAAAACTGACTTAAGAGATCTGTSAAGATTAGCTCAGTATCATTTCTTTATTGTTTCACAGAGTGAGACATCAAATATTTTGACTGGAAGAAAAGGCAGATTCTTTAAAGTCTTACTAGGGTAACATCTGTGAGCGAAATAAGTTTTTATTTCTTTCATACTGATATCTGTTCACCAAAATTTACAAACTGAACTTGAGACAATTGCTTGGAAAAGTTATATAAAGACTTATGGCTTATGCCTTGTCTTTTCAGTTTTTGAGCTGTCAGTCAACAGTCTGAGGTCCCGGCCAAACTGCAGGGCACCTCTGTCTCTATTCCATAGCCCTGCATGGGGGCACAGATGGAACTCACTGCAGCTCCCTTCCAGGCTCTGCAATCCACATTTCCTGTCCCTCATGGAGTCAAAGGTCTTGTCCCAAGATAAGATCTCAGTTATTTACCTGTCCTGAAAGTCTGAAGGATTTCTGTGTCTGCTAGTTTTATTGTAAGCTGATCTTTCCTATGTACACCTAATGTTACCTTGCATCTTTTGGCTAATGCTGTGCTGAACCTTGAATTCCCAGTTTTTTAGCAGTGCATTTTCTCTTTTAATTTATTTTCTGTCTGTCTCCCTCTGCTGATAGTTTTGATTGCTAGATTTCCCATATGAACTGATAATAATAAGCCAATAATACTGTAAAATGCATAAGAAATAGCATCCAACCTGTCTTACTGTAATAATCTTCTTACAGTCTAGTCTGCTTCAGATGAAAAGTGTAATCTAAGTGCATATTTGTCTGCGAAAGAAAATGAAAAGGCAGAGATTTCTTCCTCAGCCAAGTTTTTACCCTTTGTAATTTTTCTTTAAAAAATGCAAAAATGTATCTATTACATGACATTTTTAGAAAACAGAAAAAAATATATGTGTATTAAATAACCTTAAATAATAGTTGTGTTTCAGTCTTCTGTTATCATGTATTTTGCTGGAGCTGTTATTATGGGCTCCTTGCTTGAAATTTTAAGTGTTTATTAATCTTAGGAAATAGAAGTACATTTCTACCCTCAGTGTTTGTGGGAGAAAATTTATGACTTATTGTGGTTTAAGCCTAGCTGGTAACTAAGCACCATGCAGCTGCTTGCTCACTCCACACTCCCTCGCAGTGGAATGAAGAGAATCAAAAGGAAAAACTCGCAGGCTGAGATAAAAACAGTTTGATAATTGAAACAGAGAATAATAGTAATAATAATAATAATAATAATAATAATAATAATAATAATAATAATAATGTAGATTTAAAAAAAAATACAGATAAAAGCCAAGAAAAACAAGTGATGCACAATACAGTTTCTCACTGTTCACTAACAGATGCCAAACCCCATTCCCCTGGGCTGCGGGTGGGTGGGGTGTGGTAAGTGAGTGAGTGGCTGTGTGAGGCTTAATTTCAAACTGGGCTTAAATCACAGCAGATCTTTCTGGCACCCAGTGTGGGGCTGATGTGCCATCCCTCGAATCCACAATAATCCTGGTTATCCCTCTCCTCCACATGACAGGAGGCAGAGCCTTTTAATACTGATCACAAGATTCCCCACTTCTTTCTCATGGAAGTGGGATTCAGCTTCTTTCAGCAGCATAAGCAGCCCTTCCATTCCTCCTGGGAAAGTGTTCCCTGGAAGTTGGAGAAAAAACTTTCCTTAAGGAGCCCCCATTGTCATTGCTTTTCCCTGCCATTCCCACAGCCGTGCCTCTGGGGTTGAGTTGTCTTCAATCCCACTTCCTCACGTCCTCTCCATGGTCCYACTTAAACCCCAACATTTGTTTTTTATCATAATCTCTTCCTTTCCCCTCCCTTCCTATTTTCTTTCCCTTTGCTCCACTTCCCTTTAGTGAAGGATTTGCCTATGCTRATTCATTCTAAAATATAACATCTGGTTACAGTTTTATGCTAATCAATTTTTTTTTTTTTTGAGCTTTAACTCGTTGGAGAGGCAATGTTCATGAACAGATGTCTTTATGCCTTCTCTGGACAACTTATTTTTTTAATTATTTCATTATCTTCTCTGTATTTCGTTCATAATTACTGACTTGCCTGTAGCTCTGAATAGAGCATTTCATAGAATAGCACTTTTCATGTTATACTTCCCACAGTATTAACTGTCCATAATGTATCTGATGAATGAGCTGATCAAATAATTTAGTTCTTTGATAAAGTTTATTTGTTTAATTTACATAGAGATAATTATAGAGCCTTCAGAAAAAAACACAGGGATGATAATGAAGGTAGACAGCAGTAAAAGAAGTAGGATGAAGCTTGATGTTTTGAGATACCTAAATGCATTTAAAAAACGTTATTGCAGCTACAGATATCTATTAACACTTGATTTCAGTCTATTTCCCTATTTTTCATAGTTTTGTTTTTTTTTTTCTTTTTCACCTTCTTTTGTGTTTTAGGTAATGTTTTTTGACATAAAATTATTTCAGTTGCTTTCCAAATTTGGAACATATTGGAGATACCATTTCTGTCTGCTTAATATTGAGAGCGTTCTAGAATTTGTACATGCTGTTGGGTTACTACATGGAATACTCTGTGTGCTTCACTCCCTTACACAACACCTGGGGGAAGACTCCACTGCACATTCCACATTTTCCTCACATGTTAATTGTACACGACCCCGTGATTCTAAGATTAAATCTTGTGTAGTTGACCATGGTGTTATGTAAGTTAGTTGTTTTATTTCCACACCAATGTAATTTGTGGCTGCTTTTCTTCAGCTGTTATTTAAATGGAGGGTTAATTTATCCAGGATAAAACAGGAATTTTATCTTTCCATATGTATCATGTTTTTTAGTGGTTTTCCTTTAAAATACATCCCTTAGATTTCCTTCAGGTCCTCTGGTGTTATGTAAAGATAAGCAGTTGAAGCCAACAGTCCTACAAGCCAAACCAAGGGAGTTTGTGTTTTGATCTTTATTTAGCACTAAGACAGTACATTAAAATAATATGTAAAACTGTCATATACTTTTTCACTCATCTTTCTATTCATTAAGATTTTGACAAATTCCTATGGTAGATTTTACTTTTTTTCCTACTTCTAGGATATCTGCTTCTGGTGAAAAGTCACCTTGTCATTGCCATTCAGTAACTTCAGTCCTTCCTCTGTCTTGTTTCCCCCATCTCTTCCATCTTTGTGRTTTTGAAGAAGGACAATTAAGTGAGAAGCAACAAATCAGCTTGCAGCTGCTTTCGACATTTTTTAAATTTAGGTTTTGGGTTAGTTGCTGATATAGGGCAAACAAATCAACATCCATAAGAAATGGCACAGGACAGTCKTCTGAACATTTTCATTCCTCTTAGGTAAAGGACAGTGGTTTTAGGTCACAACCYAAAAAAGCTTTTTTAAAAGGTTATTTTCAACAAGAATATATAACAAATGAGTAGGCATTTCTTTACAAGTCATTCCCTAACCATGCTTGGTTTTTCATAGTTTTCTGAGGTTGGAGTTAACAGACACTTTTCAATGACACAATAAATTTACCCAATGCAATTTTGAGCCCTTTGMATCTGAAGACTTACTGCAGTGAAGTGAAGACATTCAATCTATTTGAGGAAGAAGACTTAATTACCCCATGGCCAGAAAAAGAGCAGCCTTCCTCAGGTTTAGAATKATATGTGTGGCAGTAGTGTAGGGTGTCTGAGTGTATTTTTAGTTGTGATTAATGGAAGGTGTACTTCCAAGACCYTAAAAAATCAATGGAACTTCTGGTTTAAGGTTTRCTTGTAATACATTTGTAATTAATATGTCCTGCTGGAGATGCTACTRTGYTGTTCTTAATATTCTTTCTGAAGGCTTTACCAAAAAAAAAACAAAAAACAAACCAAAACAACCTATTAATTGTTAACTAGAATCTTTTTCTGTCTAGATTGATTTCAACAAAAACATTATGAGTAGCTAAAACGCTGCAAAAAGGAGGAAAGACAGAGACACAGGCAGTTTTGAAGGCTTGTTCTATTTTTCCTGTATGATACAAACCAATATAATTATATTCTATTATCAAAATGTCATTGTGCTTATATTCCCAGAGAGATTCAGTAGCATTATGGGCACAACTCTTTCATAGTGCTGCAGAAGGGCCTATTGATCACTCCAACTTTCTAAAGAATGTTTAAAAGCTCCCTCAAAGTGAACAAATCTTGTGTTTCCCTGCTCAAAAATGACTTTTGTTCTGCGGGATTAGGGAAAAAGATAAGGTGTCTCTGATTCAGTTGCATGTTTTAAATTTAGTAGTTAAGTGCTTTTAAATTTGTCCAAGAGTTTTGGGAATTCTGTACATGACTTGACTCGCATAGTGGCACATGTTTTTTCATACCATAATTTCAAGCATTTTTATAAAACTATTTCTCGTTCTAAATGTAAGGCAGCAAATAGAGTTGCTGGGTCTTATTACTTAAAGATAGTTCAAGGTGTTGAGCAGTGTGTGTAAGTCATGTGTAAATCTGTTCAGTAGTGGTTTTCAGATAGGTAATAAAGTGGCTGCATGTGTATTAGCTAGAAATGAGCTTAGTAAGAATTGTGGGCTGTGCACAGAGCTTAGTAAGAATTGTGGGTGTGAAAACAGGCTAAAAAACAAAGATTCCCACTACTGTAGAAATTTTGTGATGCTGTGGATTTGTTTGTTCCATGAATCAGAAACCAGACCTTACCCAAAAATGAAGGGATTGAAAGGAGCTTTTGCCTCGGAAGAGCAGTCATAGACAAACGTCATGKCAGAGTAGCTGTAATAGCACTGAAGTCAGTGCTGTACTCATAAATATGTATTGATGAGGAAAAAAATTAGTTTAGCACTGGATATTGACCTTAATTCCATCCTCTGTTTATGTAACCTTCCAAAGGAATTGGTACTTTCTAACAAAATATATCTTTCATAAAATTCCCAGCTAGTTCTAATGAGTGTTGCAGTGAATACCAGCTGACAGGAAGGCAAAGGTGTTCTGTATAATACAGATTCCCAATTTTACATTGCCCTGTGGTRAAAATGGAAGATGTGCAATGTAGGTCAGCATGGTGTCAATTCTAGAAAATTAAAATACAGTACTTCCTCTCAAATCAACCAAAGCATCTGTCAAACTTTACAAATTAGAAATAATGTGGATATGTGAAACTATTTTGCACCCCACAAAATAATCAGTGCTTTTTATTGTGGTTGTTGTAGCTCTCATACATACAGAGTAATCTAAGAATTCATAGGTGCGCATGAAACTTGCTCAGTGACTAGACTATAAAAAAATTACGTTTTTTATTTTAAATATTTCATGCATTAGTCAAAGCATCAGGGCAGAAACTTGGTTTGAATTTTAGAAAGAGTGAATCTTTTTAACAYTGTCATATGGGGGAAAATCACAAGTATTTCCTTTCATCTTTCACTGATGCTTTGCACAAAACATGAGTTGTCAGCCMCTTACAGAAGTGAGGCTGTGATCCAGTACAATTGCAAGTATGTCCTATTAACATAGATGTATTTCTAAGATCCTGACTAGAATAAGTCCAAGACTCATCTCTCTCTGTGTTCTCTCCAAATTTGTTTCTGGCACATGAAGCACTGACTAAGCACTTAAATTTTATAAAATTTCATTAGCGTGTTTTTAGGGTTTTTTTCTTGTTTTTTCCTATTTTTCTTGCTCCTGATTTGCACCTTAATTGCCAAGTCTTCTTTATTTTCTAGCTATATTAGTATTTATTTCTGGCTTATTTCTTTGAAATAATGGCATGTACTTGAAATAAAAGTAAGCATCAATATCTCTTAAATAATAGTACCCTGTTAAAGATGGACGTATGTAAAAGTATTCTGAGAGTTTAAATGTATTTTCCTCTTTTACTTTGTGTCGTGCTTTTCATATTTATTCTAACTCTGGCTTTTTTACAGCTTTCTGATCTTTTTCTAATTACTGTTTCTGGTGTTTGAACTAACTAGAGCCATTGTTTCATTTCAGTTTGGAAAACGACACATCGAAGACCTTTTTAATGATTTTCGAGATGGTCGAAGACTTCTGGAGCTCCTGGAATGCCTTACAGGCCAAAAACTTGTAAGTGTCTTTTAATGCATTTACTGTATATTGAACTCTTGTTGTGGTAATTGTAGAAGGTGATATTCATTAACTTCTGCCACTGATGAGGACCTGTAGAAATTATTTTTAGTGGTCTGAATATGTTTCAATTTCATTTGAAATTGTGTAAACATTGTGACTGCGTGCTGTACTGGACACTAACACTTTGCTAGGCATAATACTTGAAATGAAAATATTCTACTTTCTTTGCACTTATTAAGTGTGGCACAGAAACACAAAACTGAAGCARGTACATTTCGATATCTGGATTTTAGCTGGAATAGAATGTAATGTGGAGAATGAGAATATTTTTTCTGATAAATTTCATACATACAGTCCTTCTGGAGTTGTACTTGTCTGAAAAGAGAGAACTGCCTGCCCTTACTAACTTGGAAATTGTAAAGAAATGCAGTCACACTCACATTTTTGATGTCTTCCCTTATGTTCCTGGGTGGACTTTGTGAGTYTGGCATCTTTCCCTGAAACTTTCTCATAAGGASCCTGGGAGATTGAGAATCAAAATTMAGARATAATGTACTTGTACATAAATACTAAACAAACAAATGCTTATCTGTTTAGTTGCCATAGCAATTTTCCTAAACTGTGCTAGGCAGGAGACAACTAATCATGATAAAAAGAATCTGGAATTATCTAATTTTATATGCATTTCAATGATTGCTTCACTGAAAAGTATCAAGGTACCAAATTAACTTCTGTGGATCCAGTTTGTTTCACAATTGACTTTATTTCATGTTGRGAAGCTGCATAACCCCAGTGTATAGTAATATTCTATTCTCACAAAGTTATGAARTAGAAAACTACAGGTGTAATATAAGATTTGAGTTACATATCAKGTACTCTAGATTCTGATTTTGGACAGTCAACTTTGGTTTACTTTCTTTGTAGGCAAAAGAAAAGGGCTCCACAAGAGTTCATGCTCTGAACAATGTCAACAAAGCAATCCACGTTTTGCAGAGAAATAATGTAAGTATTCAGCCAGACAGGCTCAAAAAGGCTGTAGACAGCATATAAAATGTTTTTTAGGTGTTGAATCAAACACCTKTGGGCTATAATATAAAAGTAYTGGAGTTAAAGCAGTTTTATCAATRTGWCTTGGACASTTTGTCATTCGGCATCAGGGTTGAATGTGTTTTAAGGGGTTTAAAATCCTCTTCCAGCAGATGTTGGATAATACATCTGTAATGGATGCTGTCTGAAGAGAGATCAACCTCCACGATTTTATTCTAATGAATGGTGTTTAAAAAAAAATTTTTAAAAGGTAAACACAAAAAGTCATCCATAACTTGTTACAGGATTTTGCCCACAAATATTTAAATAAATTAAAAAAAAAAAAAAATTTACTTACAACCTCTAACAATTATGAAGTTTGAAAAACCAGGGCTTTTCCTGCAATATWTTTTTTGTTACATTTCAAAGGCATCTGTCCCTCATGGTTCAAAATCATATCAATCATTTAATACCAATCACATGAATCATATCAATGCCACTTTCAATTCTACTTTGTGAAGATTCATTTTTCAAGCCACTATCCTGTGCATTATTCTTGACTATTCTCACAGTATCTTCTTTATGCAGGCATTCTAATGAACTCATAATTTTAGCAGACATTTCCTCTTGCCATCTAATTTTATCATAACTCTCCTCAAGAATAAAATCAAATAAACTATAACACTTGYTTAAACTTAACAGTAAGAGGTGACAGAACAAAGATAATGTATTCTGTACTGTATATTATATTGGATTTCTTGATAGCTGCAGGAGGTCACTAATGCTTGAGTTCAACTGCTGAAAAAAGTTATTGATTTTATAAATCTAAGGTAATCCATCTAAAGATTTGTACATAAATGGAAGTGACCTTATAAGATTGGCACAAAGACCTCCAGCTTGATTTTCTTTTTATTTAATGGAATTTAATGTAAATAAATAGAAGGAAAAGCTTCGAATTATTAAAAATCTGCAATATTTGACATTATTGGGAAAAAAAATCATCAATACATTATTTCACAGTACACAAGAAGGTTTTGATTGCATACCTGGTCAGAAATGATCATAGCAAATGCTTTTTGAAGTTTTCAGTACCTATCAGCTGAATCCACTGAGTGCTTTTCATACACTTTCCGGAACACAATAATAGTCCCTTTCAGATCTGGGAAGAAAATAGAGAGTATTTCAATTTTAGAAGACATAAGGAAAAAACAGTGTTTTAGAAAGTGAAGTGGTCATCCAGTGGCCATCCTATTCATGTAATGAAAACCTTACAAACTAGACAAAAATTATTGTAGTATATGTAAAGGCGTACTGTATTTTGTCAATATGAAATCGAAAGACCTGCCTCTGAAATTGTTTCCTTAACCTTCAGTAATTTGACAAATTATTTCTGTGCTACTTCAGGAATGCAAAATCAATGGTTCTAAAGTGAATTAAAGCCTGTGAATAGTCTAGGTTTTTCTGCTGCTATGTGCCATCCTTGCTCTGAGGTTCTGTAGTCATCTGGGTGGTAACACTGAAAAATGCTGCTTCTTCCAGTCAATTCATTTCAGAGATTTTTTGTTCCCATAGAAAGGTGATTATGTTGAGGGGGAGCATGGGGGATGTGGGGAGGCTGCCCCAATATAGGCTTAGGCTGCCCTGTGGCAAACTGGACAATATTCCTCTGCTTCAGTAAAACAGTTTTGTGTATTCAGGCTTCCACTTGCAAAAAAGGATGGAGGATTTGGAGGAATTGGCCTGTAGAAAATGTAGACACTGCCCTAATAAATTTTGTAGGGTGTCACTTGCTGCATGGGACTCCATTTTAAATTTAGCATATAGAGTCTAAGTTCAACTTGGGAAATGTTCCAAGACATTGTTGGTTAGATTAAATTGCCAGTCTCATATGCTTTTAGTACAAAATGTGGAATTCTTAAAGAAGAGAGTTCTCTGAGAGTTTTATAGTTCCTGATAAAATAACTACTTTTTTGTTTGCAAAAATATCCTATATATAGATGCATTGAAAGAAAACAAAACAAAAAATAAAGCATCTTTTTTTTCAGGTGCAAAACTTCAGTCAGTTTCCAGATGTAACTTCTAATAACCTCAGAAGCATAGTAGAGATATGCAGACTGTCGTTTGTAAAGGAATGGAGTAGTTTGCCATAAAAAGCATCAGTTCTGACCATGAAAAATTGCATCTATGAAACAATGAGGATGMCAATTTTAGAGTCATAGCTCTATCCAAATGGGCAGGACAGCTTATAGCCTTGCATTCATAACCCCGAATTTGGCTTTGTTTTTTAGATAGCATAAAAAGGGGGGTAGGGCGAAGGATCATTTCACATGCAGAGGAAAGAATATTCCAGGGTGGTGAATACTGATGCATTATGAAATACTGATGCATGATATAATTATGGAAAACAACATTACTGGAKGAACTATTGTGGAAAAGACTTGTTTAGATCACAATCACTGCTTTATCTGAGTGCCAGAACACATCCTGTATATTTCCTTTTACATTATAGAATTTAATTATGGAAAAATAAATTCAATTCAATCTAAATATGTAATGTCTTGGGTTTTTAGGCTCTTTCAGTGTCTGGACACGTGTGTTACTTTCAGAAAATTACATTAYGTGAGGAAGCATAAAGCAGAGTACAGGAGTTTTTCTGTCTGTRTGATTTGTAATTGTAGAAGCTTAATATTATAAGATATTTGAGTTATTATAACTATTATTTTTAATTTTATGTTTCACAACACACTATWACTGGAATAATTGGAACTCCAGATCACTGCTGTTTGTTTTCCAGAACATTATTCGTGTCATTTATAAAATGTGAGTTGTATGTTTATGGAACAGCAGAAACCCAATGGGAGGTTTACCTTAGCCTATCCTTCATCTCCCTACAACCACTTATGCATGGTATTAATATTTTACAATTATWTTTTGTTTCRATAATAGGTTGATTTGGTAAATATMGGRAGCTCAGACATTGTGGATGGAAATCATAAGCTGACCCTTGGTTTGATCTGGAATATAATCCTCCACTGGCAGGTGAGTGGTACTGCTCCTTACTTTCCATGAAATATCTTTATTCCACTGATCTTTATCTTTTCCCTGTTATTATTCAGCAAAAACCTGGCAAGTAAAYGTAGGCATTACAATGTGGTAAATCAGTAGGTATTATGGCAGTCTGTTTACATATTATCAAGGATATTGAGAATATTAAGAAGATAAAATAGTTTTTTTCAGCATTAGCWGAAACTTTTTTGACTAATACCACAGTGAGATATTGCATGATATATATAACAGTTATCTGAACAAATATGGATGGACAAAGCCAATGTGGATGTATAACTCTCATGCCACTTTTTATTTTCTTGGAAATAATTACTTTTATATTTTAATGAARTAATCACATCTGTTGCTTTTTGCTGCTGACACATCCTGCCAAGAATTATTTTTAGAACACTAAGATGCTGCTAGACTGCCTATTTATTGAAGCAGATGTGGCTCATTCAGCTTCCGTTCTCTTTGGAGAGAAAGAGGGGKTTGTGATACAGATCTCATAAAAATCAACATGGTAGATGAGGACACTTCAATAAACTGAGATGGCTATAAAATCAAAATTCAAAAAGGAGTAGCATCTAGATGTTCTGAATCCMTTTGTTTGTATGAATTTGGGCTAAKAGTCTGTCCATTCGTGTTTTCTATGTTTGCAAGCAATAACCTGCAAGTTTTCCATAGAAATACAAGAAAAGGTGGTGGGACAAAAAGCCTTAAGGCTTTACTTTAAAAACTAAACACTTCTATCAAAAACCAGATGTGTATCACTCTCCAAGTATGGAGCATTTTTATTCTAATTTTACAGGACAGCAGCAACAGAGAAAAGCTACAAATAGTTAACTCACTTCTTCTCCTGTTTAAGTTTCAACATTCCTAGTTTAATTGCATAAAATTGTTCTAAATTACTTATTAAGAGCAGATGGAATRTGATACTTAGCTATGCAACTTTCACCAATAATCCTTGAATTCATTTGTATAAATTTTGTATATATTTATGTGAATTAATCCGTGGTTTAATTTGTATAAATTATAGATTGAGACAACTATTTGTGTTCAAATTAATATTTTGTTTTCTTCATATTTTATCCTGAAGCTAACCCTGTTCAAGATCTGCTTTAGTGTTAGCTGTGTATTTATTATTTTCTTTTCAATTGTTCCCAGCCTTCCTCTGAACACATATTTGCACACACATACAAAGAAGACACAGGTTCTTGTGTAGCCTGATGAGGTTTTTGACAGCAGCCATGTGCTCTTAGAGTACCTTTTGTTTATGGTGCAAATGTGATTATTTCCAGGCTTCATTTTGACAGTAACTTTGATGGTACCCATGGCTTCAGCTTTACCTGGCCATGGATRAAAAGTCCAAGGATTGTATTTACAAAGCAGTGACTAAAACTGTGACTCTCTCAGCATAGTCAGAATGATTCAGACCATGTTTAGTCTGTACTTGGAGTTCTGTGTTTCATTTTGTTTTATTCATGAATTACTGAAAGGAAGTGAGCTGCATCTTCTGGACTATTCTTTTTATCAAAATTGTTGTCAATAAGCTTCTAATTTGGCTAGAATTCAATTTCAGGTTTTTGTTTTTTTTGGTTCTTTTTCTAAAGAGTAGTTAAAACTTGATTGGTAACAAGAAGCCATTATTAAATGCTAACTCTGTTGCTATTGCACTATGATGAACAATTTTAAACAAATAACATGAAAAAATTCTCTTTGGATTTTTTTTTAAGGAGAAAAACACTCAGGAACCGTTGTTTTGCTGCCTATTTCCTTTCAAGTATTGGAATAGTTGAAAGTAAATTTGCTTATTTACGGCTCTGTGGAGAAAGCCTTTTTTTTTTTTCCAGATTTTCTTCCAAGTTTTGAAGTTAGTTGCATGATCTAGAATATGTTTGTAATTKTTCTGCCCTGTTTATAGATAGGTATGATCTTACACACTGACAATACTTATGGTGAAAAACGGCTGTAAATTTCTTAAGAAATTTTTTCTTCGTGTTGGTTCCAGTTTGCCTCTTACAGATGTCCCTGGCAAGAACTGGCTGGAAACAGAATAAGTTGTTCATACAGAGGCAGGGCCACCAAACTTATCTGTCAGTTGTCTACAGCTGGGTAAAATACAAAACTATATCTGTAGTCTATAGTCTGTAGTCTGTATATCTATAGTCTAAAACTATATCTGCATTTATCTGTAGTCTGTGGAAGGCCTAAAAACAAATAAGTGATAATACAGAGGCTACTTGATTTAGTGTGTGCTGCTGGTGTAGTTTGTGCTTGATGGTGCAATCCTGCTTGTGCAGATCCTGAGAAGAGTCACTTAGAGGAAGTTATCTGTCTACATCTAAATCAAAAAACAACAACACAAAAAGAGATGAGATTACTGTTTGTGTGAACACCTGTTTTCCTGTAGATGAACAGGCAAAAAGCTTTTCCAGTTTCACATCATGCAGAACAACATTAGAACACACACAACAACTGTACTTAGAGATGACAACATGATGATGTCTTACAAAAATGTTCATTTCTTTGTGTAAAAATAATAAAAAAAAACAACAAGGTAGAAAAGTGGTGCATGAAAGGAATAATGTCAGTACCAATTCCAATGGGTGTCAGCTGTCCCGTTGAGGAGAGGCAGTGGTGATTGAGGTAGAGGTGGTAGACAAATTCTGCAGCAGACAGGATTTGATGCATTGTCGCCACTCTCATCTCTGTGGAGTAGAAACACCGTGGCTTTCTGCATCCCCTGTGGTGATTGTGTCCTTTCTTATCTAGCCTGTTTTTTTCAGATTATTATTAAAAGTTTCCCAGAAATTGAACCATCGTTGTGAGTTGAGCACCTGCTGCCAAAGCTCGTTATGGTGCTGAATCCATCAGATTTTGTATTTCCTTGAAGCTGCTGCCCTCTTTCTCACAGCCCTGTGATCCCAGCCTCACTGCAGCATTAACATTTAAGTAAAAACAGAGCAAAGCTATTAATTTCTGAGCTGTTATATTTGACAAATTCTCTTAAGAGTGGAGAAACATTCTATAAAGCAGTGTGTAAATGGTTTTGTTATGCTTTTAAGAGTGAACTTATTTTCATGTAAAGCATGAAAGAAAACTCCTAGCAAAAATCTTTGGCCCAAACCTTGCCTTTCTCTGGGAAAAATCACAAAAGAATAGATAAGGAAAATATTTCAGAAGGGAGGATTTCAACAGCCTGTCAGCCTCGTTTGGAGACTTATTAAAAGCATCAGGGTTATTGTGCGYGTCAGTATTTTAGTATGAACTACCATGTTATTTAATTTTGATTTTTGATTATGGAAATGAAACACTTCTGTCAATCCACCTTGAATCAATGAACAAAGAATATCCTTTACTTTGATDGGTGTCTTGAATATCTATGAAAATGTCCTTAAAAGTGTTCTTTCAAATATATTTGGAAAGAATTTAATGGTTCTAGCTATAGAAAAGTAATCCATGCAGTCAGAATACCTGAAATACGGAAAGTAAAAAAAACACTAAGWGATTCTGTCAGAGATCTGTAAGGTTGCTATTTTAATAAGAATGGTGAAAAAAATCTTGCTTTGAGAACAGTTCTCTTTTTAAAGTATCTTCTTTCCTCCCTCTACTCTAGGGTCTGACATCCTAAAGTCAAGTTCTAGTCTTACAAAATGTCACATGCCTGAGTGATGGCTTTAGGTGAAAGAGGTGCRGTGTGAGCCTGAGCTTGTGCTGTGTCCCTTGTCACCTTACACAGCAGCACGGGCCCGGATTGCAGGAAATGGCTCTGCAGAGGGAAGAGCAAAGGTCTGATGCTGCTGTGAGCCAGGGCTGCCCATGCTGCTTTTGGCCACTTCCTTCATGTGCTGACAAGAATAGCAGCGCTCCCATTCTGTCCACAGCTTTCCTTTTTGACAGCCTGGCATTTCAGAAGCCATCTCGGTGATGTCTGTATTGTCCTTTCCCCCCTTTTTATCAAAATTTAATTTTTTCTTATTGCCATAGCATATGTCCATTCCCCAGGAAGAGCAAGTATGTCTGTTCTCTGGAAGTCAGAGTTTCCTACACCTGAAAGCTTTGTATCCTGCCAGGATATACTGAGTTAGAAAGGAGAGGTAACAAAGAAATGAGTATCAGAGGTCAACTCATCACCTGACAGACACTTTGAAAAAGCTGTAGTTTTTGAGYCTGGATGCTGAGGGAGTTTATCTCTCTGAAAGCTCTTCAGGCTGACACGAGCACATCTCTCTGTGCCACTTTCTCAGCAGCACGTCTTAACCGAGCAATTCTCACTGAAGAGGAAGTGGCCTCAGTGTTAAAAATTATTTCAGGCCCTTTTTCTCCCTTATTTTAAATGTCTAACTTTCCCTTGGAGGAAACAAAATATCATAAATTTAGCAGTCTTCACTTTTGCAGGAAAAACAGAGCCAAACTTTATCCATTGTAAGCATATTCAACAAGGTGAGATTGAAACTCTTTTGTGTTCATTTAATCAAAAGTAAAAATAAGTGCCGGGTTTGTATTCAACTCTTTAGACCTAAAGGAAAACAATCACCTGGATGCTTCCTAATAATTGCCTTCCTGACATTTTTTTACCAATTTTGTCGGATCTTTCTCTGTTCATAGACATAGCTCCTTTCTTTTTGATATCAGCTCAAACATAATATTTTMTGTATGTTATGAACCATTATATTTCTAAATTTCCTGTCCTCATCCAGCTATCCTTTGTTAAAAATGTCCATTGATTGCATTGATTTTTTTTTTTTGAGTTACAGTTTGCGTATAATATTCAKAAAAATCTGCCTTTGTAAATATGAGAACATGATAAAACCCAAAATGAGCAATGAAATCTTAGCTTGGACAAGTCTTCTTAACTATAACTGTATTATTTTCTTCTTTGCTACTGTTTAAGTTTGGTGCAATAGATACTAATTACAAAAGTTTTCTTCTTTTTTAGCATCCAGATTAATGAAAAAAATCAGGATTTTATGATTTTTTTATTGTAGTGAAGGATTTTTTGCCTGGGAATACAGAGGCCAAATCTCAGCTTCTTGCTACATTATGTAAATCTACTTTGGCATCTATCAAAAATGAAGACACTAAAAATATTGACAAGAAATTCCAAWTACCCACTCAGACACATGAAGCAAAAATAAAGAGCATATTTCCTAAATTTTTTGCACTTTATTTTTTGTCTCCTGGTGTAAAAATGGAGGCAACTATAAAAAGTTTCTATTCTTATCTGACAGAATTTGTACTGATTTTCATTGGTGAAAATTACAATCTAAGACTAAAGTTAGGAATATATCCCATGAAATTTAGAGAGGATAAATTTCTCCTCCCACCTTGGAAAGTAATAACATACAAAGTAAAGTTTATACCTAAGTCTTAAAAGGGAAATTAAAGGCACCGATGCTCTTTGAGCAGTATGCATCTGAGATGCAATCCCAAGATACTATTTCAGTAATTCATATCTTCACAGAATCAAATAATTGAATTAATTACTGTGAAACTAGCAAGCAACTTACTGTACCCAACAATAAAAGGTTATCTCTGTTTTTTTCTGCAATGTCACGGTAATTAATTCTTCTTGTTTTTTTGTTGACTGTTCTTTCAGATTAAAGSTTCTGCATATTATCTTACACTTTTTACAATTTCAAAGTGGTCCACTCTTTATCATAAAGTAGCTTCTGCCCTGAGTRTTGTTCTTTGACTGACTGATACTGGCTGCAGAGCAATTCAAGGGGAAAATGATAATGAAATGCTATATTYCCTAAGTGAATACACAGCAATAAGCAACTTTATAGTTCAATTATATCTTGGGGAATATTTTAAAAGAACTGCTATTCTAAAAGATAAATKGAGAAAGAAGTGATTTAAAAGGTGTTACTTTACAGGAAAATAATTCTTAATAGAAGTTTTATGTGCTCTTTCACTAGTAAAGGATTGGTACAAAATATATAATCTACTGCATTATGTCAAACTCCAGGATAACATTTATAAAAGCCTTTAGGCTTTTTGTAAAATAATAACTGTAGATTGGTAAACTCTTTACAGTGAAAGAGTAATATTAACTTCATTAAAACAATAAAATTGAAACATATACAATACTCTTTTAATGCATGCAATGAAATTGACTTTTCATCCAAGTGCATGTATGCAAATATAATTTTCACCTTTAAGTCAAAAATATTATCTACTGTGCACTGAGCCCATTTATTTTGCCTAGGTACTATTGCAGCTCAGTCAATGAGAGAAGAATGTTTTTCATTATTTTATGTATCATATTAACTATTTCCAGATCAAAGAAAACCACAAGCAGAAATACTTGGAATGGACTCTGTTCCCACAAGTGATGGTAACAAATGTGCCTCCTCTGTCCTTGCTTCACCTGTGGCACAGGGATGAATGCACTCACTGTGCATCAATATCTGTTGYTTTTAAGCATTCAGAATTGACTGCTGTCATTATATTGAGAAAACAAGAATGTTCTTTAATTACTTAGGAGTTTTTTCTGTGAGGTTGTAATCCAGGCAGCTGAAGGTTTTTCACGTCAAGAARAGACACAGTCAGCTTTTAATAAGTTCAATCATGGATCAAATTCTGTCTTTTATCGCAGGTCAAAGATGTAATGAAAAACATCATGGCTGGACTGCAGCAGACAAACAGCGAAATGATTCTGCTGAGCTGGGTCCGTCAATCGACTCGCAATTACCCACAGGTCAACGTTACCAATTTYACCACGAGCTGGTCTGATGGATTGGCTTTCAACGCTCTCCTCCACAGCCACAGGTAGGAAAAGCAGCTTTTCACTGTTTCAGTAAGCCTGTGACAGATGGCTGGAACAGGGCTTGAGGATGGTGTATCTGTTATGTGGGGGGTTTAGCTGCTTCCTCTGGGGGTGTTCCAGCATTCTTTTAAATGGCTGGCTGTTTGCTTTGACCTGGGTGCTGTGTTTTCTGTCATATTAAATCCTCGCATGGAGGGAGAGCTTTTCACAGAACAAACAAATATACTCAGCTCAGATCCTTTTCTTTCTTTATTGAAATAAACAATTTCAGTGTTTATAACAAGTAGATGGTCTCAGGGAGTAGAGGCTTGGAAACTTTWGAGAAGAGCAAGGAGTAGATCCAAAACTAAGCCTTT
This sequence comes from Malurus melanocephalus, assembly GCF_030028575.1. Lineage (NCBI taxonomy): Eukaryota > Metazoa > Chordata > Aves > Passeriformes > Maluridae > Malurus > Malurus melanocephalus. Next base: position 69,118 of record NW_026623654.1, on the reverse strand, counting down.
GAGGTTGTCCTAGAGGGAGAAGGGGATTTTCCTGTGGGTACTTACAGAGAGAAAATGTGGTGTTTGTTGAAAGCCTCTCAGAGCTGCTGAATTGAAAGTATGGATTTGCCTCACAAGGACACAGCTGGAGAAGGTAGCTTTTGTTTTCAAAACCTTTCATGTTATTCCACCRGCTGATTTGAGTTCTTAGCCTCTCTCAAAAGTTGCTTTCTTCTAGTCTGTGCTGTACAAAACTCCACCTCTAGAGATTCAGAGCTCTCTGGGGGCTCTGTATACGTGCCTTAAGGAAGATGTGCAAGTCAGTCTATCTTTAAGGCCCAGTTCTTGNTTTTTTTTTTTTTTTTTTTTTAAAGCGGTGTTGCTTTTTCCAAAGTGATAAGCTTCCTGACCTTGCTTCTCCTACAACTACACTTCTGTCTTAAAGGGGACTGTTCTGCAAGGTGGCTGACTGATGAAATTATTAGGGCGTTGAACTTTTTGACTGTGTAGTGGTTTAAACACCATCCAGAAATTAAACTCCAAATAAGCCACTCCCCTTCCCTCTGGCAAGGGAGGAGCAAAAGCAGAGATGCTGGGTTGAGAWCACAGTTTGCTACAAGCAAGCAGCAATGGAATAAGAAATGCRCAGCAGCAACAGCAATATTAATATCAAAAGAATACAGAAAAAGATAGTCACAAAAAAGATGGTCACCCCCTCGACTTTGTTCTACGTGGCAGCCTGGACAAGAAGAAGTTGATGGACGCTCACTGCAGGTCACATCTGTGTGGCTGCCCCAGACAGAGACAAGAGAGTGACCATTCCCACATGCTGCTCTGTGTGGCAGCTGGGAACAAAGGCAGGATGGCACAGAGGGCTCTCACATCCCAAGACAACAGGAATTACTGACAAAACCCCACCCTGTGGGRAATCATCATAGAAGAGGATTTGARCATGYCAGCTGTATTCCATCCAGGGAKCAGCAACTGTGTTTTTCCTTACAATTTCCATACCATTGTAACCTCTGTTAGKATSTGAATATAACTTCTCAGTTTCCTCTGATTTTAACCCCAGTCATCTTCCCACTTCTTTCCATCTAGAGACAATATCAGACTGCCTGTTTCCTGATTAGGGTATCTGATGCTCGGATATCTGATGATCAGATATTCAGATTGCATGCTYTGCAGGACCATGTAATATCTGGAGTCTAAAATCAGTAATCAGAAATTCCTTTTTGTCTTCTCTGTAGGAATAGCTTCAGAAGTCTGAACAGAGGAACTTTTCCAGGATCAGTCCCTGGCTTGGGAGTGCAGTTGCCAGTAAACCACACTGGGATTGTCTAGACAAATCTTTGTGTCGTGTGTCAGACTTTATGCACTGCTGTGTTCAGTTCAGTGCAAAGTTCACCAGATGAACATTCATTTCCTGCTTCTTACTGGAATTTATGCGCTTTATTCAGGTTTTGTAATTCAGGGCTACAAAACTTTAGCCTGCTTTTACTCTTCTTCTGTCTGCTGCCATAAATCTTGCATAGCTTTCTGCACAGTGAGCCTATTTTCAATAGAAGTGAAGAATTACTCCACAGAAGTCTCGTCTTCTGCCCAGTAGTTACTGCACTTATCTGGGAAATGGCAATTGTTCTGTCAGATTCCCAGAGGCAAATCTCCAAGACACACCAGTCATCTTCTGGATTTCAATCACTAAGTTCCTCTGCAAAAGTTTCATTTCCTCATTTCCTCCAAAGCCCTGATTCAGTCATTTTTAAGATGAACCAATGAAGTTTGATTTTTGTTTACTTTGCACTTCATATTCAAAGKGTGTGGGAATGCTGAATTGTCCTTCAGGATTCCAGGTGGAATCAATTAAATAGGTACACTAAAACACTGAGTGCTCAGGAGCTCCTAACTCTATCCTGTAATAACCAAAACATTCTCTAAGGAGCCTAATTAATCACTCTAAATTCAGATACATTACAGACTTGTTGGGTGTCAGAGTGTCTTGGATTAAGTGTCTAAAAAAAGTTTCAATAAATACTGAAGAAAAGTTGTGCAAGAGGGGTTTACATGAAGTCTCAGAGAAACCTGGTATCTCACACATCCTATGCTTTATAACTATTTTTTTTATTTACTTCCATAGAATGATAAGCAGTCTGGTGACAAACACTTCTGAATTTAATTCCTCTGATTTCCCTGTTCAATTTTCTGTTTCTCCAGTTCTCCCATTCTACTTCTTTCTTGTCTATTTCCTTGTTCTTGTTAAAGTTTCATCCAGATGTTCTCTTCTTTTTTCCTTTCATCCTCYGATTTTATGCCTCTGCATTGTCAGGAATGGGAGCAGAGCTGGTCATAAGAAAGGATAGCTATARTTTGAAAATCACACACTGCACCTGGTGCCAGGTGTGTGCACTTTTTCCCAGTTTAGCACTATTCTTAGACTGCTGCAGGAACCCAACCAAGAACAAACCAAAACACCTTCAAAACCCAACAGAAAACCTGAAACACAGAAAATCTAGCAGTGAAAGAATGATGCTACCAAACTTTTCTCCATAGTATTTAGACTCTCTGAAAGTGAGGGTAGATTTTGCTAGCATTAAAGCTACCTCTTTTTCAAACAAATCCTTTTCCTTTATGGATGGTGRTATTTTAATTTCTCTTATATAATGTTTGCAATGATGAACTGGTGGCTTTTTGTTTTGTTTTTGTTGTTTTGTTGRGKTTTTTAAGAGGTTCAGAGAGTAATGTGAAGCTTGCATCTGGATGAATTTTCTAAGCAYCTCCTTAAAGGGATTGGGATAAAGAGACTGTCATGAAACACTAACCATGTAGTAAGCTGTGAGAGCAGTGGGAACCTTTATTTCTCATTGTCTTTTAACCCACCAATMCATTGCTTTCAGCTGATTTGGTTGGATCAAACTTTTCTAAACCCTTTCTCCATCATTTTATAAAAGGGTTACTTWAGGCTGATATTCCCATCTCTGTAATCTCTCTATGGATATTTAGGACTGAAACTCTAATTGCTTTCAGTTCTGAGTGCAAGAAGCAGTGGAACACAGGTCACTTGGCAAATCTACAAGGGCACATCAGTGACCCCAGCATGGGAATTTTCAGGATATAAGCTTGGCACGTGGTCTCTTGAATGGTAGGTTGTGTATTGAACTGCAAAAAGAAGGCAGCAGCTGTGGAGTGGCATCATCACCCTAGGAATGTACAGAAACTAAAATATTTTCCTGAGGAGGAGAGGTCAGTCCTTCTACAGTTGAAACTCTCCCATCTTCAGGCTGCAGATCACAAATACCTTTCCCATTTTCTTCTTGTAATCTTTATCCTCCAGGTGGATATCAGAGAGAGCTTTTCCTCTAATTTTTTTTTTTTTTTTCCTTTTCTCCCCTGGCCCTGTAACCAGGATTTTGAAGAGGGAACAGGTGGAATTTGTTATCTTCCTCCTTGCTTCTTTAAAATGCTTGAACTGAGGCCAGGTGACTGCCTTACAAATGAGCACTTCACTGGAGCTGTTTCTGCTTCAGGGTGGTAGAGTGAGGAGGAAAGAAAAATGTCATTAAAAGGAGGTCCTGGATAGAAGTGGAAAAAAAAAATTTTTTTTTTTTTCTTTTCTCCCCTGGCCCTGTAACCGGGATTTTGAAGAGGGAACAGGTGGAATTTGTTATCTTCCTCCTTGCTTCTTTAAAATGCTTGAACTGAGGCCAGGTGACTGCCTTACAAATGAGCACTTCACTGGAGCTGTTTCTGCTTCAGGGTGGTAGAGTGAGGAGGAAAGAAAAATGTCATTAAAAGGAGGTCCTGGATAGAAGTGGAAAAAAAAAATTTCTTCAGTAGTTTACAGGAAAAGTAAAAGTAAAAACAACAGGATGAAGAGATAAGAAAAGAATCCTATTTTAACAAATCACTAGTCTGTGTGTCAGTTACTGTATCCTGACTCTTTTTTTTAATTGTGAGAATTCTGAAGACATATACAAGATATTGTATWCAAAAGCTGAACCAATAAGCCCACAACTTTTCTCTTATAAAGGAGATGGCAAATTTTATGTTCTAAATGTGACTAATTTCTGCCTACAATAATAGAAAACTGTGRTTTGTCTTATCCTTGACTTTAATGTCTACATAGAGATCTGTCAGGATTTGTTTGCCCATAGCATACACCAGATTCAATTTGCTCACCCTGGCTGAACTAGTTCTGTTGTGAGTTTTGTAACTGAGGGTCAGAGGGGATGTAGGGAGTCTCTTTTGTACTTATTTTTCTTAGAAATATGTTTTGGAAAAAAAAAATGGGGTTTTTTCCCCTTTATKTTTTTATTTTCCTAGATCTAGGAAAGAACTGCTTGTGCAAAAATTACTTTATAKTCAATATAAATTTTGACTTTTACAATGCAAACTTCTCCATTGAAGCCCTCAGTCTTTTCARTTTTGGCTGTCCATGATGATGCCATAAACCAGTGCTGTATGAGCTGATCAGTGAGTGGCTGGATAAAGGTCAGCATATTTTATTTAATTCTAAATTCTCTGAATGTGCACATGGTTGCATTGTTCAGGAAGAGGAGCAAAGAATGTTGGTTATTTTTTCTTGGGTTGCTCCCTGTCAGACAAGACCCMAGCTGCAGATATGAGAATAAATTTAATCTCCCTTGATATTACGTGAACAATATGGAGAGAACAAATGAAGGCAGAGAATCAGTATTCCATTTTATTTATTTTCTCTGCTGTTTCATATCTTGTCATTCCTGTATTTAAAACTCCTTAAAAAGCTAATAATAATTGTAATTTGAAAATCTGGTTTCAGTGTTGTTTCAGGGATTTTCTAAAGCTATTTTCCACTTACCACAATTATTAATCTTCTAGGCTGTAATATCTCCCACAATCACACTTATTGCCACATAAATACACCCAGTGAAATATCCTGACACCCAGCACTGAGAAGCTGATGCTTCAAGCTGACATTATGACACTGTTATTCTAGTGATAGAGCTGCTGAAATGTATGTAGTAACATTATCTTTCAACAAAGGGAAAATCTGGAAAGTTAAATTGCAGTTGGAGTAGGGAGAGCTTTTTTGAATTTATTTTTCTTTTAATAATTTGGTGCTTGTCAGAGCTGAGTTGCAGTAGGTGGCCRTGCCTTTGAAAGTTGATTTGGAATCTGTGCTGTCTGCTTTATGTACAATTCTAAGAAAACTGATAAGAAACCTGTCATGACATACTAAAGTTTACAAGTTCTCTTATAGCTGTGTCTCAGAGGTTTCAGATTTTTGCCATCTGTAGAGAGTGAAAAAGAGATGCTCTGTCTGCCAAAAACAGGCACATGCATTATGCAAATTCAACTCAGGTGTTAGGACATGRTGTTGTCTGAAACTTTGTCATTGAAACTCTTGTGGATTCTGGAGTGTTTGAAAAAAAGAAGCAAAAACCCCAACAAAAACTCTGTGTGTCTTATATTGAGAGTCCTACCTCTACAGATGATGTCATGATAATAATTTTAGACATCCTGGTAGATTTGCTTGAAGGTACCCTCCTGGATTATAAAACTGAAAAGYTCGATGAAATTGATAATCTAAGATATTATTAATGATGATAGAGGTTTTCTCAAGAGGAATAAGACAATATTGTGCCATTACTCAAAGAACAATTGTAAATGTTCATGTTCTTGCCCACTGGCGTCCTGACTGATTAAAAGTATGCTCCTGCACATAAAATCTTGTCTCACAAAAAAAAGTCATGATTATGTGAAGATTATGTGTCCTGTCTGAGAACCTCAAATATGATTACAACTTAAAGACAAATTAAAAAAAAAAAAAAATTGAGGGGGAGGTAGTCCCTTGGATACAATTCCTTCCTCTCTTTGTTCTAAAACTTTTTGTTACCAAATAATCTTTTTGGACTAGTCTATGTAGTAGTTTTGCAACTCATCCTTGCCAAGCATTTTAAGAAAGTTGTAAGAGATTGTTTTGTGATTACTGCAGTGTTTTTTTAACTAGATTTTCTGTGTGAGCTTATGCATCCCATGCCAAGGGTTAAATTTGGGGAGAATATGGGTTTGAAGAATATCTATGGTGGCAGAATAAGGTGTGGGAGTGTGGTGGCTTGACYCCAGTCAGCAGCTGAGCACCCACAYAGCCMCYTGCATGMTTCTMCCCCTGYTYCCCCGGGACAGGGAAGAGAATACAAAAAGTGAAAGCAAGGAAACTCTTGAGTCAAAATGGAGACTGAATAAATGGAGGAAAGGAGTAGAAGAACAAGTGGTGAAAAGACAGTAACTGAAGGTGGAGTGAGGGGAAAAAGAGAAGGTCTCGTTTTTGTGTAGGCACACTTCAGAAATACCTGGTTTGCTCTGAAAACCATTTTAACTGTAAATCCCAAACCCAGCATCATGTAAACAACCCAGTATCATGAACAATGTTAACTCCACCTCCAGTTAAAGGAGGATGGCCAAAGATGATAATTTGTTGCAATAATTAATGRTTTCATAATTAGTGATTCTAATATGTAATAATTATAATTAATTTTATAATTACACATAGCCTGTATTTTGCATGCCTGTGGCACAAACCAGTCTATGGGTTCACAGACTYAATGCATCCATGACTAAACCCAGAAATTCCTAAGTTTCCTCTTCRTTCTCCACCCTGTACCCAGCCATATTTAATGTTAATATTAAATAATATTAATTAATATGTGGAAGATATTAATATTCTGCATGTGGGAAGGAGAAAACTCTACTTTTAATATTTAAGTGTCTATGCATAGAGAAGCGAAATAACTTGGAATAACTTAATTTTTACTGTGTAAATCACTCCCCTCTCAGAAAAAAAATCAAACTGCAAAGKAACATAACTGGGGAATTACTGCTAGATAAATGGCATTTTTCCTTTACACCCTTGGCATTATCATAATATGATGTAGCAAGCATTTTTTTTCCATTTATTATAACTCAGGAGACTATTTTAAATTAACTTCTAAAATTAATAAAAATGTAAGTAAATCTGTCGTAACCAATTGCAAAATTTAARTTTTGTAAATAATGTACTTGATTTGTCTGTTGTTGAAATTAAGCATTTAAATTTCTTCTAATTTAGAACACTGTCTTCAAGTCACAAATAGCTTYGTTGGCTTTCTTCATATTGCACGCACAGTAATTACAGAATATCTGATTAGACTTTATTTCTCCAGAGTGCCTGATAACAAATTCTGATTTCCTAATGGATAACTCTGAGATGAAAGGCCAAAGATCGTGGTGTATTAACATTATTTATACTGCAAATAGTGCAACTGCTCATTCAAGGTCCCAGATTGTGCATCTGAGCTGTAATTCAGTTTTGGTCATTCTGTCTTTTCCTGTTAGAAAATGTAAATCATCTCATGGCAGTGTTAAAGAAAGAGCTGAACTCTCTTCTTACAGGTGTTTCCTGACCCAAATSTTTCTATGATTCTAGGAATTTTTTAACCTGTTGGCCGATTTCAATCTGATGTAACAGTGAGCTGGTAATCTCAGAAGCAATTTCACTCTTAGAAATATTAATTTAAATTAAAAACTGGTGGCTGAGGAGAGGAGGAAGGCTTCCAGACGTCCTCAGCAGAGGTTGTTGGGGCTTGGCAGAGAATAAGAAACATGGATAATGGATGAGAATAGAATACAAAGCCATTAAAAAATGAGTTCCAGCACAAATTAATGAGATCTTTCATTGTGAAAATGATAAAAGCAGTAGTTGATGSTGATTAATAGCTTTAGAAATGCACAAATAAATCTATGACTAAAAAAGTAAGAAACTTCTTCCTCTTATTTTTGCTTTAGACCAGACCTATTTGATTGGAACGCTGTTGCTTCTCAGCAGTCACCTGTACAACGATTAGACCATGCMTTCAACATCGCCAGGCAACACCTGGGAATAGAGAAACTCCTTGATCCTGAAGGTTTGTAGAAATTCTCTTGGTTTAAGTTTGTTTTTGTTTTTTTTTTCTTTAAATGAAAAATCGGTTTTTTCATGCATTTGATTATAAATTAATTTGATTTTTTTTTGGCACAAGAATTTAACACTTTGCCWGATAAATTATAAATGGAAGCAAAATCCTTTACTTTTATTACTACCTTTGTGCTCTATTGAAATAACGTAAAACTGCCTGTACTCGAAAGCAATTTTTTTTAGTTTTGAGACCAGAGTTTTAATGTTCATGCACTGAATTGGAGGTGTCTTGGCAAGCTGTTCATTTCTGTATTGAAGGTTTAGGGTATCTGTAGCTTTTGTATCTTCTGGAAAGATCTTGAGTTCAAATTACCTTTTAATGTATATCCAAAATGTGTATTCACTCTCTTGATAGATAGTAATATCTTTTATATATGAGTTATACTTCTCTTTATATTGAAATTTTATCAGGATATCTCATATCAGTGTCATTTAATCTTACATGTAATACAATTGCCTATTTTACCTTGGCTATCTTTTAWAYGTGCTTAAGCCATCATATTTGAAARGYTCCTTGTTTTACACATATTCTCTTTAATTTTGTACATTTCTATATATTCTCTGACATAGTTTCTACATTGCTGACAGACTAGTAATTTTCCCTCCGAGGATATTCCTAAAACATTATTTACTCTGAGACAGTTGGAACAGCAATTTTATTTCATATATATATATATATATATATATATATATATATGCACACATATACACACACTTTCTTTTTCCATACAATAATAGCTTTACTATATTTTCATGAAATTTCCTAATAAGCCACTAATAAATGAAATTTTGTATATGTTTGTGCTGTTCTCAGTGGCTCACTCATGGTAGCTTTTATTTTCGTGGGAAGAACTAGAATTTAACAGAAGGCAAAAATTAAACTAAAACATAGATTGGGTCTCTTAATGTTTAAATATRGTTGGGCATGTCTCAGTTGTTAACTAATAACCTTGTATACCATGTATTTCCCTAGGAGAAATATTGAAAAATTATGTAGTTGAATGTCACAGCATTTCTTGCCTCATACACTCATGTCTAGAACTCAGTTTTGGTGAACCACTGGAGGAARAACAGGTTTTCTACACACTTTAGCATGGGACTGAGTTTATAAACTCTGAATGAGATTGGAATTTAAAACTGAGTTCTGCAACTGAATAGATGTGGTCATAGTGTTTTCTCTAACTGGCTCAACTTTTTTCTTAAAATAGATCAGTGAATAAGTTATTTTCTGTATGCAACAGTCAATACTGATTAGAGATTTTATTCTGGTTTTGGCAAAGAGACTTGCAGTTGTTTAGCCAACAACTGAAAAASTCTTAAACATTGGTGGTTTTCCAAATGTCTTCTGAAATTATTTTCAATTCAGTGTTGTAAATCACAGTGCCAGCCACCTATTTCTTTTTTTTTCCCTCTGTAAACATTTCCAAAGGAAAAGTATATTTTGTACCTATTTGAAAGTATGAGTATGTGGATATATGCAAGGGAAAAATCTTGTTTGATGTTCGAGAATATTTTTTCTGTAATTTTACTTTGTATATTTATCAATAKATCTCATAATTGGGTACTCAAATATCTCTTATCACTGTATTGTGTAACACCCTCCTCTCTGGGTGCAAAATGCTAAAAATGGGGGAGTATGCAGTGGTGAAACATTCCTTTCATGTAATTTAATACCTGTCAAAACAGCAGATGTGTAATTTGTGAACACTTTAAAAWTTATTTTTGTTCATTAAATGTCTGCTGTCTTGATTTTGGAAATATTGAGTGGAAAGGAAGCCACTGTTCAGTAAAGGCCTACTCTTCTGCAACCAATTTCKTAGTCAAAAAATAAAGGGCTTGGGGTTATTTGTGTTCTGAAATTACTGATGATTGATAAATGTTGAAACAGATGTCTAGGGGAGTCTATCTTAGCAATTAGATTTTGAAAAGTAAACATTTATGCTCAGCCAAACTTTGGTTTTCTGGTTTATTTATGAAGTTTGCTTCTTTCTGAGGTTGCTGATATTTAAAGGCTGTCTCATGAGAAATAGTCARTTTATTACTGAGGCTGTTGATATTTCAAGTCTATCCCATGAGCATCTTTTAAAACATTTTTCAAAATTTGATCTCCATTTCAGTCATCAGGGTGGTAAAGGTACTTTACATCTAAGTATTTCTTGTAAAAGCTRTGTTGTGTAAATTACAGCTTTTGTATTTGGATTCATGCAGAGATGATCATTCCTGCTATTGTCCTTACTTTGGCTACTAGGAATGTTTTTTTTTAATATCATTAGAATATACTAATGATGCCAATTTTTCTTAGTTTTTAGGCAAGTAAACTTGGCAAAACCTACCCTASCCAATCGTATTTATAGTGATGTTTGCATCTTAAAACACAGAAGAAAATGCTAGGCATCCAGAGCTAGAAATCTTTTTTTGGTGCTCTTTCATCATCTTAGGAAAGTCTTGTACCGAATTCCTGAAGTAGTTTGACAAGATTCTTTCTGTTCTGATACATTGATTCTGTGSCTCATCCATGAAATTGGATAATGTGTTCACAAAGTATTTTACCTTGCTAACTTCCCCCTAAAAACACCAAGCAATGTGTCTTTCTGCTCATRGCTTTCCTTGAAACAAAATGAGCTGAGGGAAGGTTGCGATTAATCAGATCTTCTCTGAAGATACAGTGTTTTTATCTAAATTCCCAAATAGGCTACAAATTTGGTGTAGATTAAATTCTGCAGAATTATTCTGCAGTCAGAATGTTCATAATATTTGGTGTGGGGGAGGGCAAGAATAAGATATGTGGTAGGAGCTTCATTCCAGCTTTTTCACTTTCCTTTTCCTATGGAAGACATGAAGAATCCAACATCATTCCACAGGAAAAAAAAAAAAAGTTAGCAGTTGGTTTTTTGTTTTAAAGTTGTTTGAGGGTTTTTTTGATTGAATCCTGTCAGTGAGTGAAATGTAAGCAGGTTTAAATGTCCATCTGGTGTTCATTACTGTAATATTTTCATACTATAATATGTATAAGATAACAAGAGGAAAACACAAGATCAGGTAGCAGAAACTGGTAGATGCCAGTTTTATTTAGAAGTTGTTAAAGACCTATATATATGTGCATATATATATATATATTAATGGGCTGGATTCAAAAGGAAAAATGTGTTTGCAAATTGAATTTTTTTAGGCCAAAGTATTTCTATGTAATTCATAACAACCTCCATAAGGCATTTATGATTATGTAGGTATGATGTTTTAAATCTCAATAATATTCTCTGTRATCCTTTCAAAGAATAAATAGTTATTTTGCTTTGCTTGCTCAAAACTAATATTTGTTGCTAAATATTAGTTGCACAAACCAGATCATTTAAACATTGATTTCTGGTGAGATTTGAATGACAAAGCTAGCATATGGAAATCTTCTACTACAGTCATATGTATTCTTTTAATGCTATTTCCTTTCTTTTCTTTTTTTCTTTATTTCTTTTTTTTAAACTAAAAATAAAAACTATAGTCTTGATCCAACTATGGATAATTTCTGATTGATTTTTCACACTTTTGTGATAGCTGTGATTTTCTGGATGTAAATTTGAGTTGCTGACTTTTCAAAAGACTTTGGTTGATTGATTTCAATGTAAATAGTTCATGTTATTCTTTGTTCTCTTGCCATTAGAGTATTTTAGGYATAATATAATATAATACAGTATAACCTCTGAACACTTTTCCAAATTATAAACTCCTTATGTTTCACACTCATTATTTTAAGCTATTATTACATCTCAGCATCAATTAGTGATGAGGATATTTGCCATCTTTGCTGGTATGGGTTGACTTAAGCTAATTTTAGCAAAAAAACTTAAAATATTTTAAACAAATTAACTAAACAATGGTGATATCTGTAACTTCAACTTGAATATGTCAGAGCTTAAATGATTAATCAAGCTCTTAAGATTAGTCTGCATATTTTAAGAACATCCAACAACCTGGGCTTCCAGTTCTGAATAGTTAACTGGTTCTTTGTGAACTTTTTATCTGTATTGGAATTGTGGAGGAACGTTACTCTAGTCTTCACATACAAACTTCAGAAAATATTTTAAAGGCCATTATTTTCCTTGTTTAGTATTTACTTTTTCTGGAGCATCTTTTTAAATTTCACCAAACAAGGAATAGGGCAAGCAAACAGCAACTTGTGTGGTGGTCAGCAACACGTAGTAGCTAAATGTTATTGGCTGCTTAATGGCATTTTATGTTTTACTCTGGTATAGAATACTAATGCCAAATTGGAGCAGAAGGATCTTTTAAGGAAAAGCAGTGATGTCTCAGAAACTGAATCTGGGAATAGATCTGAGCTGTCCTCTTTCCCCTTAAAACAGCTGAGGAACAGCTGAGTTGTGCTGTGGTAGCAGTAGAAGTGTTTGTGTGCTTGCTCCTAGCAGTGAACATCTGATTCTTGGTTTAATGAACTTTTCCYTGCTGTCATTTTTCTGGGCCTTGTGCATGTTTGTGCTAGCCCKATAATAAATAGACTATGAAGTTATATAATGGCATTTCTGCTGTCCTTTTTAGGTGAAGTAATTATCCAGTTTCTCATACTTTGTGTAGCCTGATGAAAAAAAAAAAACCCTTCATTTAATCCATCCCAGTCACATTTTACATATTTTTCCTTAATTTGCACCGATGACATGAGTTTTTGGCACCATTATTAAGTGATAATGAGACTCGGACAGTTTTTCATTTGATAATATTTTTGTTTGATCTTGACTTCCTATACTTCTGTATCTCAGCAGTGATGGATTCTACCACATTCTGCACCATTTGGAGCACAAAGAAGAGGAAAAAAAGCTTGTCAGCATCGTAGTTCATGATGTTTTTAACCCTGTCTATACTCAGTAGTTGTGTGCAGTTGTAACACTGGTTTTCAGTAAATTTTGTTGCCCTTGGGACCTTTTGTATTATGCCTTAAAATTTAGTAATGTTTTTCCCAATACAGTATCAAGGTGGGGGAGATATTTTTATTGTTTTGAAATGCAGGTGYGATACAAGTCACAAGAGCTATCTTTGATATCATGCTTTTGAGAAGTCAAGAAAAATGCTGGCTCAAGCCTATTAATATTATTTCACTTAAATATTGTTTTCACTTAATATTATTTCACAAAAACCTTATAATGGTTAGAAAATAAAATTTAAAAAGTATTATTTTCTTAAGGTTCCTTTTGGTTCTCAAAGCCAGGAATGCTTTAAGTGTTAAATAAGAGGAGAGTTTGTAGGATTGATAATAAAAAATACAGCATTACCAGCACAACCCTTTAACTTTTGTGTTAAAAAAGTTTTTAGTGTTTTTCAGCACAAATTGCAGCTCTTACATGCCATCAGGTCATATCAGGTGCTTTGTTTTAGCTATGAACTGGAGAATGAGAGCAGGTCTGTGGAAATACCTTCAAAACTGACAGTGGAATAGGGAAACTTTTATATGAATGAACTCGTCATACATAGATTTTTCTGAATGTTTGCTAGTTTGATCTGTATTCTTGCTATAATATTTTACCCTGCAGTTTCTTTTGACAAATATTTGCCCTCAAGATTRAACTGCATTTCTTCTTTACCTACTGTTAAGGTGAAAGTCCTGATTTTTCTTTGCAGTCTTAAGCAAATACAAATAGTCAACAAAAATAGTAAAATCACTAGACACCATCTAACCCCACTTTATCTGCCATATTTATGAGTAGATTTATTACGGTTTCTTTGACCTATGAGCAATTGAATTAACAAGAGATAGCTTGACAATCAGCAACTCTTTTGCAGATTTCCATGGTAGTAAATGGCTTGAAGGGTACTGCATTAAGAGACTCAAGGACAAAATAGGCTCTTATCAGTAAGAAAATCTAAAATAAGTGTGATTTAATTCGGAGCAGGGCACATATGCTACAAAAAAAAAAATTGTAAGGCTTTCTATTATGAGGGGTGTGAAGCTTATAATGTAATTTCAAGAACTAAACTTGGAATGATAAAGAGCTCTGTAGTAACCTTGCATTGCAGCTGCCATTGTAAGTAGTTCAGCAATGGTTGGCTAAGTATAAATGCACAGAAATGAGAGCTGTGTTAAAATGTGTGCAGAGTCTAACAGTGGTAGTGCCTGTGAAATGTTTTATTAATAAAAGCGGGGGTGGTATTTAGTATGATGAAATAATGAATAAGCACCCTCTTATTTACAGATGATTTCATATTCCTCTTGGGTGTTTTGTGATGGGGTAATCAGGCACTCTACTGCCTGTATCTGTAAAATCATGTCCTAGCTTGTAACAATGCTATTTAAATTGATAAGCCTCAGTGACCTCAGCTGTTGTTCTCCATATGATGCTGAGAGAATTGTGGACCAGGTACTGAAATTACTGGAGTCATTTCTTACCTGGATCTCCTGCCCGGATTCTTGCAAGGTGAGAAGGAGCAGAACGAATCTCTGCTGTGGAGCTACAGAGGGAATTGGAGTAGAAGGGAGAGTTGGGTGGCAGTATCAGTCTGAACCCAATGGTAAAACTGAGTGTTGCAGGTACTGCAAAGAGCACASAGGTGYTTCTGMTGTTTGTTTCTGAGCSTAKTTTTTAACAAAGTTTTCTTTTTGAAAGCTTTGGATTTAGCACACTACCACCTCATAACCCCAACAATAGAGAATCATCCAAAACCTAATATTTTAAATACTCCTTTTCTTCACATCTAAATGCTAATTCTGTGCTTAAGCGTCTCTCTCCTTGGTGCACTGTCTTTCAGCTACCTGGGAATTTACAGTTCTCCACCTTGCTTTGCTTTTTATCCATTGGGTGGTGAAAGAAAAAAAAAAAAACATCTGAGTTGAAGCCTGTAGAAAATATGGAAGGAAGAAATTAATATRGATCTTTGGGTAGAACTAATGTAATTGAACTTTAATTTCTAGATCAGAAGTTGACCTCTGAGCTCTTCATAGTCATAGAAGATTCAAATTTTTGAGTCATCTAAGGTGGATGTTTTGGCTCTGACCGAGCAAGTCTGAACTACTTTGTGTGTACATATCCAACATTGTGAGATTTATCCTAACATTTATCATGACTATTCTTGAGATAAAATTTTTTATAAAGACTCTAGAAGAGATAATTCTCTCTGTAATGATTTTCATCTTCAGTTGACATTATTCTGTAATAAGGAAACATATCTAAAGCCTAAATTAATTTCCTTATCTTGGTGTGTGTGTGTGTTAATCTTTCAGAAAGACATTTTGGGCACTGTAATGGCTTTCCTGTACAGAAATCTGATCAGGAAAAAAAAAAAGAAAAATCTTGAGAGAAGAATTTTCTCTCTTCTACAGAATGAATATTTTCTACTGGTTCCAAAGAGAACACAAAGCAATGCTTGAAATTATTGAATCTGGAAATAAAAAAAGAATCACCTACCCTTAGGCAGTTCTTGCATTCTTAATGTATTAAAATGAAAGTGTGTGGAGAGCAGGACTGCAGAAACTTGAAAGAGACACTTAGTTTTTCTCAGTTCTTTTTCAATTTTAGCTTTGACGTTCACTGCTAAAAGAGAAAGGAGTAGTATTATCATAATCTTCATAGAGGATGGTGGGGTTATTCAGCTCTTGGTCTTTCTGGGAATTATTTGCTTTGCAAATAAGGARAAAACTGTTTCTAAATTGCTGTAAAACTCTAGTCTTTTTTGTTAGTGATTTACARTGGCTGCATTGAAACAATATAGCTTGAATAACCTTGATTCAGCCATAGGTATTGAAGTTCAAACGTAATTTGTGGAATGGCAAATTTTGGAATTTTTGAATGGCAAATGGCAGTCACTGAGGGGGCACTTAAAAAAAAAAGTTACAAAATAAAGGAGCAATGCATTGGGGAATGACTCTGTTTTCCTCTAATATTTTTTCTTTGCATTTCCGTCTGTTAGTTTTTAAAGTGGAGTCTTAATGAGCAGTGGCTTTCATGACAGTGATTTGCTTGGTGTAAGGAAACAAAAGAAAGTGAATGCCACAAGAGAATCTTGACACAGAAAATAGAACTTGCTTTTTGTGTGCTTGCCTTTTGGTAGAGGAAGTAGCCATTTTATAAAATGATTACAGGATAACTTCTGCCACAATTTCCATCTGGAAACCAAGAGAGTGGCAYGTTTTGTCASAATGGTTAAGGAGTTGCTTTCAAAAAAGTTTTATTCCATTTTCCTTATAGGTTGCTTCARTTTGTCAGGAGATKTTTCTTTTGTATAGCASCTTGRAGGAATCAGGTTGTAGATTATCTTCTGCTGGTTCTGATTCCTCTGCTTATCATAAAATTTATCTATACATTATTTAGTGCAAAAATATCAATATAAAAAAAATGCTTTGAATTAGTGAGGTTTATAGCAGTAAAGAAGATTATATCTTTTGTGAACAATATTTTTGAGATGAGACCTGTAAGGATTAGTCTGCCAAACATCTTAAGTTCCTCCATAAAAAATCAGCCTGAAATAAGGAGAAGCTGCGTGAGCCATAATTAAATCAATTCTCTGAATGTGAGTGGAGGGTGTGTTTAAAGAGTGAGGTGGCATTTCATTCACCCACAAGAGGTTTTAAAAGCATTCAGTGGTAAGCAGAGRTGAAATGGTGTGAATCCATGGTAGTGCTTGAAATAAACTGACTTTGGAGCAAATGGGCTGATGCTCCTGAAACTCCTTGTTCGTCACCAAAAGCAAGGGAATGTGTTGACTTCTACTCAGCCATAAATGGTTATCATGTAGAAAATATCTAGGGTGGCACAGTAGAATTCCAGCATGGCTTTCCCATYTTATATGTGCTACTTCTAGCACTGGTTTTGGTAGCTTATTCTATGAGTATTTCTCATCATATGCATAAATGCAAAAGTTATACCTTTTCTGTGCTTAATRTTCTGTGGGTTTGATTTTTTTRWWTTTTTTTWAATAACTTATCACTGAACTTGTCTTAAAACAGTTTCAGGGAATTAAATGTGAGGAGTGTAGAAAATACAAGGAATATTCCAAAAGTACCAATTGTGTGTCCTTTTGTGCTGTAGCAATAGCACTCAAAATTACTACATAGACAGTTAAAAAGAAGTGTTTGACCTATTTAGCCTCTGAACTTCAGATTGATCTCATCTCTTTTGACCTTCAGTGTTRTGTGAACTGTATATTTGTATAGGTGAAGCCTTATTGAACAATGGCTTTAGTTCAATGAGCTGAGACAAGTATTTCTTCTGCKTTAGGAATGCACAATTTACCTTTAACTTTTAACTTTAGAAAACAGCACACTTTCAAACAGTGCAAAGAACACCRGGAGTGTTTGCCTGAGTAACCTTTTATTTCTTTTGCCTATGATGTGGCCAAATGCAAAGAGGTTTAGTTTTAAAATTGCTAGCTAGAATATTCCTATTTCTAAACTGGAGCAGTCTTGGATGGTAAGTGGAATACAAGTGTGAAAAATATGTTGATGAAAAGTTAATTAGCAGGTGTGAATCTTTTACTTATTCTTTGGCAGTAATTTAAAACCGGTAGATAAAATTAATTTTCTTTAAAAAGTAATACTAGCAGGCTGCAACTTTCGTAAAGTTGTAGATGCCTAATAAAAACTACTACTAGCCATAGAATAATATCCTGAAATGCAAGCCTCATGGAATTCCCTGCTTTTTTCTAGCAAGAAAACCTTTCCTGAGCTGAATCTCTCCATGAAATTAATGCAGCAGAAGAGTGTTGTTTTCCAAGGAGAATTCCTTTTGATCTACACTCAGTATCAATCACATTTCCTTTCCTTTCCAGCACTTCAACTTAACAGCATTTAGCTTAAACTGATACCCAAAACAATTTAGCAAAGTATTCATATAGATTAAGTATTTACTAAAGCACAACAGTAACTTACTTGGAAACCTAACTTGCAAATMTGAAGTGGTACCTAGGAATCTGGGAGAGCAGCATTYCCRGMACRTTTGATACAACATATKCACACAGACAAAACCAGTCTGWATAAGGTACCTGTGAAAAATTCCCCTCAGATTTGGTGAAATACTCTCTTTGGATGCCTTTGCATCTTTTCAGTGGGTTTTTTCAGGGTTGAGCCTCRAGGAGCTGGGGGATATCAGCCCAGGGTCCCTCATTATTTGGCAATGTTCCTTGAGGAGTCCTCCACCTCCGAGAGGTGATGTAGTCAGAGGGAGATGCTGGTCACAAACATCTTCAAAAATTCATGACATTTGGGAAAATCTCCCTATGGCTGGAAAAATGTAAATCACAGCTGAATTCAGAMAGGATGAGGAAGATGGTCCAGGAATCTGCAGTCTCCTCTGCCACTACTTTTATAAGTGTCTTCCAGAAACTGTGCAGATGCACACGGACACTCTGTCTGGATATTCTCCTCTGATCAGATGCATAATGCTGGGGATAAGTGGAAATGAATGAATRTTTTTCACCTTGATTCTAACAAGACCTTTCATAGTATCCTTGTAGCCAAAGCAGTAAGATGTGGGTAGAAAATTKGCTAGATTCCTGTTTTTAAAAGGATTTGTGATCACTGGTACAAAACCCAGCTGGTGGCTGGTGTGGCTGTGATCTTCAGGAGTGGAGAGGGGGCTTATAATGCTTAAGTGTCTTAATGCCATTTTGAGGGGAAGAACTACACTGMAGCCAGCAGTCTGTAGACAATTCTTGGCTGAATATTAGTCAGTCTCACTTGCAGCAATGAAGTCCAACAACACACTCAGCTGTAGGAGTGAGAATGTAGCCAGCAGTTTGGGGGARGTGATTGTTCACTCCTGTTCAGTTTGAGCCCCATTCTAGCACACTGTGCTGTATTTCCTTTAGCTGATCACAGCCACAGACTATTTCAGTGTGGGAAACTGTACTGAATGCAAATTCAAATAAGTCATTTAGATTCTCAGCAATTGCCTTATAGTCTTTACATGCTCCTGTTGTTCTGATCCTTTCATTCTGCAAAGCCTCTAGAAGGGAACTGACTGGAGATAYTTGAGGCAAGATTTATTAGTAGTATTCATATGTTTTGCTGGTTGTTCCTCCTGGGCCAGTCTTTCTGTTTGTTTTGTTTTCTTTTTTTTACACRAAGCCTGCCAGAATTTATTATCCTTTCTGTTTTCTCCATTTGGACATGATATGAGCTTCTTGAATTATACTTATGGCAACTACTCTTCAGCCCCCTTGGCTTGCTTTTATTTAAGTCTTCATTTCTCCCTCTCATCTCCGCTTTCCAAGGTGATGCTGCCTGCTCCTTTGTGATTGAACCCTGATCTGCTTTTGAATTTTGTTCCTTGAATATCAATCTGGCAAGTGATAAATAGACACTGAGCTGTCTGTGTGACAGGAAACATTTAAACTTCCTTTGTTTCTTTAGTAGTTGTCCTTTGTAGTCCCAGGTACTGTCTTCCACCGTGATTTTTCTTTCTCTCTCTGAAATTGTTCGCTTGCCTTTCTTCTGCTTGCTAGCCTAATGAGATTCAGCAGTTTATGTTTTATCCCCTCTCAAATATTATTTTTAATCTGTCCTTTTTGGAGGGGGGGGGGGGCAGGTTGTAACCATTTTTAAAGGAGTCTAATAGCAATTAGTTACCTCGAATTCAGAAATTTTGTTTGTTTGTAAAAATTTCTGAACTAAATTTGTGAGAATAGTGGTAAATAGATAAACACAGACTGATTTTTGCTGCCTGTCTTTTCACCCGTCTTAGCTTTAGCAGTCTCTGTAAGGATAAGTTTTTTCTTTTTTTCCCTGAGTCAAGRAAAATATAAGGTAATCATCCTAAAYTGATGTAYTGGAAATAAACAGARTATCACCAGGATTACACATCTGACRCACTRGACATTGGAGCCCAGRCTCCAATCAATGTGCTGGAAGTTCTTCAGCTTATGCTGGGGGTTAAGGCATTGCCATGGGTTTATRCTTCATTAGTACAACATTTCGTGCTGCCATGTGCTGATTAAGAATTAGAGGGGGAAATCCTCTTTTTGTCATCCATTACCATGCTGGAAGACTGAGTGTTYCTTCCAGTGGCAATTTTAATATCAGTGAAATCAAATCCAGCTCCAAGGACCAGGASACAGCATTTCAAATGGCACTAATCTCATTCTTTCCTAGGGTACACCCTGCAGAGAACACACCAACAGTCAGTTTTTATCCAGTATGAATAGATCAGATGCAGTACTAGGTGGTGGAAGCAGACTGGAAGATCTTGTTCATGTCATGACAGTCTTATGTCAAGTGTCTCGTACCATCTGGGCAGAATTTCCCACTTTGCAAGAATCATTCTTTCAAATCCAGCCTGCTCTTGAGATTTATTGAGAAAAAAACTCCGTTTTTTACCAGCCTCACTGAAGGTAATAAGTACTTTTCTGATATAGAAGGAATTGAGAGAGTATTCTTGCACTGAAGTCAAGATCACATTTTGTCAAGAACACGATTTTTTCTGTTGAGAAGAAAGTTGAACAAAGATTCCAGGCTTTGGGAAAGATCCATGACTAGGCCTGAGTTCTAAATTATTAAGCCTGAAAATGAAAGAAAAGATGCTTTCAAAAGTCTAAAGTCCGAAAAATGTGGAAAACAGTTGGTGTTTCACTAAATGCTGCAATCCATTACACAGGGTTTAAAATTATAATTTTGTAATCTTATTCCTTCTATGTAATGATATTACAAATATTGTTTCTTTGTTTTGTTTTACAGAAGTACTTYTCCTAAATGGAATGAATAGTGAGCTGTTCTCTTATTGAGTATTTAATCTAAAAAATACATTAAAATATTAATTAAACCTCACAAAAATCCCTRTGAGGACTCTGCACAAGCATTATGATTCTTTCACAGATGGTAAATGCAGTTAATATTTCTCCAGTAGTGCTAGAGAACTTTTGTATCGAGGAGTCTGTCCAGTTCTGTTAATTTGTTTTTTCAGCTAAARCCTCTCATTACTGAGATAGCTGTGAAGTGGAAAAAACATTCTGGATTGTAATAGGCAGTTATGTCTACACACCTCAACTTCATATCACATTTGCCTAATATGTTGCTCTGAATTCAAGATGATTTATTTCAAACCTCAGAGGAGTTTCGTTTTGGTCATGGATGAGCTACTTGCAATCCWATTGCTCTTTCTCTGAACATGGGCTGTTGTTTAGCTGTACAGAATCAAACTGCTTGATACATAATTTAATAAAACAGTAGAGTGGCRTTTGATCCCATCAGCCATCCTTTGAATTAAAGTTGTAGCTTCAAATTGCTTAGAAATAAGTATCAGAGGATGGACAACTTTTAGCATTTAAAATGGAAAACATTATTTGATATGAATTCTTGAAATAAGTTTAAATTATTTAAAAATTAAATTATGAAATTTTCATGTGAAAGTTTCCAAGAAATCTATGATCAAGCTATTTGTTCTTTAATGTTTTGTATTGCTTTAAATCAGGCTCTTCATAATATTCCTTAAATGTGGACAGAAATTTATTTTGGAGATTGATTTACATTGAGTCTGATTCTATGTGCATATCATAGYAATGAGCTAATAGAGGTGCATCTTRCTTTTTATGTCAATGATAAATATAGTAAACCAGCTATCAGAAGGCCACAGGATATGATCAGATAGTTCTTGTTCAGAAAGTCTGAGTTCTTGTAGGATCTAATCCTTAAATCTATGGTATGGCATTCTGTAATTGTTACTATACATGGCAGTCACTAGTACTTGAGTCAAGTTGCTCTGTACCTATTGGGAAGAAGGAAGGTCATTTATAATTAGAGCTTTGCACATTGCCTAAAGATTGTCAGTATCAGTGGAAGCCAACTTATTGTTTTATTTTAATTCCTACAGTTCGGGTCCTTCAGCTATATTTGAGTGATGTGCAATAAGAGCTGCTTGTTGTGTCACATCTGCTCATCTCATTCTGTTYCTGTCCTGGCAGTCAGCACAAGGAAAAGGGCTCTGCCTCTGTTACCTCTGCCTAGACAGGCACTTGTAACACCTCATCAGACCATGTATTCCATTTCTGCTGCAGTGTGAGCAGAGAAAACAAAGCACTCTGTCCAAGGTATCCTGCTCTCCACGGGCAGATGCTCACTCAGTATTACAGAAAGGTGTCCCTTTTTGGAAGAGGCTCTGGGTTGCTCTGAAGTGTCAGGTGTAAGTGGAAAATCRATGAGTACAGGCTGCTCCCTGAAGGTGTTCATCTCTCTCAGTTGTATGGGCTGTGAGCAGGGCATGGMAGAGCATCCATCCTGTTAAATGCAGACTGACAGTGGTAGCAAGGTTACTGTAGTTAATTTGCTACTAGATATATCAAAGTTCATGTGCATTTGCTTGTGCCRTGTTTTTGCATTGCAAGTATTCCACTGGGAAATGTTGGATAAAATTGGTATTGGATATTTTGCTGTGATAAATTAAAACAAGGAACTGCAGAATTACTCTGCCATGAGCTATAGTGACTTTCCTTCACAGTGTGTTCATCACCTTTCTCCAGGATAATTTTACTGTATAATCAGCTATCACTCCCCTGCCAGGTATTAGTCTGTTAGAAACTCATCATAGGCTGATAAGTGCCAGAATTCATCCTCACATTTCTGTTACTGAAACAACCAGACACTCAGCTTCAGTGGCTGAAATGTTGTATAGCACATTCTTCTGACCTACAGCTTCACATGGAAATTGTTTTTAATTGTTTCATTTCAAATCAACATTTAATACTCTTGTGATTATGACTTTTTATGATGATTCCTTWCTTTGGCTTTTTTGTTTAACAGCAGTAAGAGAAAAATCAATTTCTGTGCTGCTCAATCCTAATGCTAAGGGAATGTTCTGAGATTCTGTTTTGTTTCAAGCCAGACAATACCCTGGACTAAGTAAACAAAGTTAATCTTAAAAAAAAAAAAAAAAAAAAAAAAAAAAGCTTAACCAGTTGTGTAAGTGTAATTCAGCATACCAGTGTACAGTAATATTTTGGGGAAATGCCAACCAATAACTGTATGGAGCTTACTTTACATAATTCATTGTGTATATAAGACTTACATATAAGACATACTTACAAAAGGCTTTCCCAGAAGATGTTGTCAGAACATGTACAGATCATTTTGCAAATTAATTTCCTATTATTTATTCCATTCTAGGGGATTCTTCCAGTTTCCTTTCTAAGCCCTTCATAGATACTAAAGCAAAGATGATAATTTGGTTTTGTTATGACTTAAGTAAAGAAAAAAAATTAACACTTTTCTGCTATTTGTTAAAACTTAAAGATTTTTAGGGTGGCTGTCAAASCTTATTTTTTGCATTTTTAGATCTCTCTACTTATGTCCTAAACTGTGTTACTTACAAGAAACCAAAGCATTTTAGGATTTAACTGTATTTTGATTTGTGCCGTTGTAATGTATGCACTGGCATGGCACTTCACAGTTATGTTCTTGCTTTTCTTGGTGATTATTGCAACTATGTAAGTCTACATTCAAAATGGAAGAAAGGCTTAAATTATTAATTTTTTATTAGCATTTTACATAGCTCCATGATGTGTGACTTGGCTCTTTGGACTAAATTAGAATATAAAACTAAAAGAGAGATTCATTTCTTTAAGGTCATGGAGCAGTGTGTGCCTAGAGAGCTATAACACAGACTTCTGTAATGGCTTTTTGAGCAGAGYCTAATAAAGGAAGAAATTGCAGCGAGGCCCTTATGCCAAGAGCCTCCAGTTTGCTGAATATAAATAGGCCTTCTACCTATTAAACTAGGCAGCAGAAATACTCAAGAAGTTTACTTTTTTGGAAACAAAGGCTTTGCGTCTGTTTGGAACTGGTTCCTTGTGGCTTYRCAAGTCAGTGGGTTTCCATGTCTGAGGGCTGTTCAAAATGCAAGRTGTAACATCTCTGAAAAAGCTGCCTTCAAGCTCTTTGGGACTATATTGGCTTTATTTATTTATCAGAGACTTGCTTGTTGATTACAAGGAAATGAAGAAAATTAAGCTACTTGCTCCAACAGAGCAGTTAACGTACTGCAGAGTGGAGTGGTTTACTTTTCCTCTTTTCCACAAGGCTCTTTGCCCTTCTGGTTTAGTTACATTATTTTAATTTTCTGTATTGTGAAATTAAAAGACAGCATTGCTTTAACAGTCAGTGGTATTCTTATGGAATGCTTTATAAGTCTGTAGGAGGGTAGAAGCCCAGAGCAATGCTGATTTTGATGGTTGTTTAACTCAGAAAATTGGTTTTAGTGCGTAAATCCTTCAGGGGTGTACACCCCTTATCAGAAGCTGAGTTTGAAGAAAGAAGAACTTRGTATGATGATTTATGGAACATAACCACTTTTCATAGAGCTTGGGAAAGCTGCCATGCTGAAATCCATTTAGAACAGTTCTTCCACATTCCTGCTCATTATAAATAATTATGAAACAGGTCCATCAGGTGCCATTTTAAAATATCAGCATCTGCCRTCAAAAGCGTTTACAGTAATTTAACATTTCACGATGTTTAAATGATTGAATGTGAAACAGAAATAATTTCATTCATAGTCACTCGCACAGAATTGCAGTAGAAACAGTGCACAATGAAACTGGAAAAAAAAAAAAAAAGTTGTTAAGTACTGAAGGGAGAAATAAAATCTTTGTCTGATACCCAAAAAATGAGAGCATGCTCCTATCTGGTAATTTCCATGTGTTACAGTATTTCTACTCTGTGTGTGGAAACAAGATGAACAAATAAAACTTTATTTGAAAGTAACTAACTTTTATGAAGTGCTTATTTTAGAGAAARTACTTCTTTAAAAGAAACTTGTTCCCTTTGATCAGTGATTTAATGATAGCTGATTGTAATTTGATAACCTGTATTAGAGAAGTGGAATCACAAGTATAATTTTCTGGGTTTAATCTGGTTTAATGTTATTCTTATTTCAGTCAGAAACTGGGCAACAGTGGTGCAGCCAAAGGGAAGGATTTTTTTTAAGCCAGTCAGCTCTGAAATAATCTCTTTCCTTCCTCCTGCACTATTCCTCTCTATTATTCCACAGTGAAATGGTTCAGAGTGCTTAACTGGTTGATAAATATTTATTCCACTTTTAGTTTGGGTTTTATTTTACATTGGTTTTATTATGACTTAACTTTAGAATCTCCTCTTTATGAACTGAGATAAAGGTGCTAGTGCATTCTCGAAGCAAAGAGTTAGGATAGTAAAATGTTTGAAAGGTAGGAATTGCAAAAACTGTTGTGGCTTTAAGTTAAGGTTTAAAGGTAAAAACTGTTGTGAAACGGCATGCAGACTTAAAAAATTCTCAGCCTGTCAGTTTATTTCAGTTTATTTCCTATTAAAAAAAAATATGCAGAAGGTTTCTTACT
>NW_026623654.1:42307-43708 GCF_030028575.1 Malurus melanocephalus | reverse complement strand
CAATTTCTTGGATCATAGGGACAAACTGTCCTGAACAGAGTGCTTTATCAGTCTTTATTGTTCCTCTTAAATATATTTTAGCAGGTACTTGTTAGAATATAATCAGAACTGTTGGCCACTATATCACTACATAGTGCACAGAATAATAATAGAAATGTTTTGATATTTCCATTGATTTTAATGCTTTATGCATGTTGGCAATATGYTGCAATTTCCGTGTTTTATATCAGTGCAGTTATTTTGTAGATTCACAGATTGTGTGGCCAAACTGAAATGTTGTGTTAGCATGGTCTGACTTTGTGTATGTTATAAATAAAAATAAAAAAAACAAACTTTATTTGTTAACTTACTGGTAAACTCAGCCTTGACTGGATCTGTTGCTTGAGTTTAAGGAGGCATAAACCTGTAACTGGTCTAGTATTACTAGAAAACTGGATGATTAATTTTTCAATGCTTCATTTTCTCAAAACATTTTTCACAATTAAACTCGATGCTGTCCAAATTATGAATGAATTTTAATGTTTCTAAGGAGCATTATCAGTATACTGTCAGGTACACATTATCTGCTCAGGAATTATTTAATAGTGTTCATCAGTATAAACCCTGATTGCTCGTGTAAGAGGGAAATTACAATTCCCCAATTATGATTTTATTACTCTTGAATTCTTCTGAAGTATTTTGGGTACTGCTGTGATTCTTTTGGCTGCCTCTRTTTATTGTGCTCTTGCCCCCGGGTTATACCAATCCTTTTTGTTCTGTTGGTGTTTAATGCTCCCTGATCAGCAGTTTTAGGTAAGATCTTTAGGGGTAGCTGATAGCAATCAGCCTCTGGCTGCTCTTTTGGAACTGACAGAAGGAAAAGCCTGCAGCAGAGGTTGGCACCAGTTAACCCACACCACTTTCCAGATGTTCTCTGGAATGTGAGCCCTGTTTGAGCTCTGTGTTTGAGCCCTGTACCTGTAGCATTGTTTCTTTATTTAATTACTATGCCTGGAGTAGTCAATTCTAAAACCAAACACGTGGAACTTTTCAAGCACATCTTCTAACAACTTTTGATTTGGTTTTGTTGCTCCCCCAAAATGCTAATAGAAGTTTGTATTTAAGTTGTTTTGGCTTCAAAAATACATTTTGTTCTAAAAAGCATAGGCCAAGGCCTGGCATGACATAACCTCTTTAGCAATTAATAATAAAATGTGATGGAAATATGTAAAACTGCTTCAAAAGAAGCAAAATGACAGTAAAACTGCTGGGAAGCTTGACTTTGGGCTAAAATATGTGTAATTAGTTCATTGTCTTTAAAGACCTGGAAACTAGGTCGTTAAAAGGTTTAGGGATAAGGAAAGATTCTTTCAAATCTGAGTTGGAATAGATAGATTTCTGCTAGTGAGTTACAAGGCTCCC
>NW_026623654.1:35572-42252 GCF_030028575.1 Malurus melanocephalus | reverse complement strand
TAGCCATTCAGGTGAAAATTGGACAAATGTGTATTCAGTTGGTGAATCTGAAGTTTATRTAATTTATTTCATTTTAAAGAGAGAGAATTTAAGAAAATGTAATTATTACTTGTAATTTAAATATCAAGGGATGATATATTAATGRTGGAATTAGCAGTTCTACCATCTCTTTCCAGGAGTATATATTTTCTTAAGCTTCTACATGTTTTAGTTTTTGGTTTTATTTTGTTCTTTTTTTTATTTTTATTTTTATGCTTAGCCCCTACTCCTTATTTAAAAATTATCCCATTTATTAAAATATTCACCAATGAATGTTTAGATTTAACCCAGTTAACTTTTGTGTTGCTTTATAGTCCTATCTAAACATATTTTTAATGTTGTTTGCATTTTCTTCATTAGCATAATGCATGATAAATGTGTAAAAAAGCTGGTTGTTGTTCTAATGCATTCCTAACTCCTCCTAACTCCTATTTACATTATTTTGATTCCACTGATTAATCTCCAGCTTTCTTTCACATGYTCTGTTGATGTACTATTAGGTGTTAAATATGTATATGTATGCTATATTTGCAAAAGCTCATTTACATTTTAGTGTAATGCTTTATCAGAATTTCTAAGAATAGTCAGACATGACACAATATTTTYATCATTATTTTGGCCAGGTTATTGCATGGACACATTTCCCCATAAATGAATAATTAAAAAACAAGGGAGTGGAGTTCATAGAAAGAACCTATAGCCTATATTAAAAATGTATATCTCAAAAATAGCCAATATTAACTTTAATGCAAAAAGGAGGGGAGGAACAGAGCATTTAGGACTTGATTTTTCATTGAAATGTGTTACCTGTAATTTCAGTTAAATGTCTCATTATAAAGGTTTCATTGAATTCCTCAAGTTCTGTTGTAGTCTGTTGGGTATTTTGCTTCCTTTGCATTGCTCAGAACCTCACTTTCTGAGGRTGATAAACTTTTCTGCATTTTTAGACGATATTTCTTCAGGTTATCTGTGTTCTGTTTTGTTCCTGTGCTAACATCGTCCTTGATCTGGATGTTTTTTGCTCTGACTTCTTTCACCCCACAATATATTTATAAGGAACACTCACAGAGCTGCTCTAAGCCTTTCTTTGACTAGATTCCCAATGGGGTTTTGTTCTTCTTTTCACTTTTTTACTCTTCCAGTTATGGTTTGTCATTCTTGGACATGTCTGATCAAAAGACAGGATTCCAAATCAAATCTTGTTAATGCCTTGTAGAATAAAATCAATATTATGTTTCTTGAAGATGAATTTGTTTGATCTTTCAAAATTGATATTTGGATAAAAAAAAATAACAAGTCTTACATGTCAAGGCTTTGATCTCTCTGTTCCTTGAATGCTCAGATATATGAAATATTTTCAGGAAGTGCTGTTATACATAATACCATATATATTTGACATACTTGCAGCTATTCTGAAGTTTGACAAGAGTAATTTTGCAATTTTTAGTGAATGTGACAGGCTTTGGTTCTGATCTAGTGTGCTATGTCTGCATTTGCTGAACAATAGCTGGACTTAACATTACCAAAAGGACCTGTGCTTTATTTAGACTGGCATTCCTATGTCATCTGAAGGGTGGTTACATTCAGCATGTCCCAAAATTTGTATCAGCTCTAGAAACTCTTAAAAAGATTAAATTACYATTTCTTAACCTTTCATCCTTGAGTTCAGAGAAATTCAACAAGTCTGTGCCATAGCACTCATTCACAAACTACTACAATGCTTATTTAGGTCCCAAGTATATCGTGGTGGACTGGAAATCTGTGCATTTAAACCATTAAAAAATACATTTGTCAGAGTTATTTAATAAAGCCAACATGAAAATGTTGTGATTCTTTCTAAGTTACTCCTATACTGCTATTGTCATAAAACATTCTTGGAATTAACTGAGTCTGAGCACTGAAATTTTWCTATCCATTTGTTTCTGTGAGAGAGGAACATGAGGGCAATTAATAATTCTGAATTGAGAAAAGTGTGAGAGAACCTTTTAATAATGAAGTCAGAAACATGTCTGATAAAGAAATTGGTACTGTAAATTGATTTCAGGTATCCCAGGTAGGCTCTTCCTTCATAATTTGCCTTTCTGCTACAGTAATAAGAAGTATTTCCTTTGTCAGTAAAGCACTACAATGCTGCTCTGATGCTGACCACTAAATTGTAATTATTGTAACCTTTCAACACTTGTGGTTTTCCTTTATATATTAATATTTAGATATTAATATTTATATATTAAATAAGTTTAATGTGTTGAACATTTGAAATTTGCTATATTTATTTTAACATTGTTGCACACATAATCTACCATTTGCATCCCAGTTACATCTGGCTGCTTTTGCTGCATATTTACAKCTATCCCATCTTGCAGACAACTTTTGAAATTTTATAGATATGGCAACCTCAAATCCTTTCTGATTCCACCAAGCTGTAGCCCATTTTCACTTTGGGGTCTCCTGTGCGCTTCCACACCCATCAGTATCACAAACACTTTTGTTTAATCAGTTATGCTGAGGCTTGCATTGGCTAGAAAAGGCAAGACACCTTCATTCTTCTGCCTGTTTAAATAAGAGTCACCAAAATGTTGATTTCTTAGTCTTTACATTGTTTTACAGTGGAAGTTACTTACCAGATCTCCTGCTTTGCCATTGATTTCTTCCTCTACTTCTCCAACATTAGCCATGTATAAAGTCGTCCAAATGTGAATGGAAGCTTGCATTTATGCAAAACATGAGCAGATGTTTCCAGCTGAAAAAGTATTAAATGCCTCAGAGAATGGGCTTAAGAAGTTCTCTTCCTCAGATAATCGAATTTAAGGGTTTTTTCTCCCTTCAATTACATAACAGATGTCTATAAATGACTTCCTGGAAAATGGAAAGTGTATAGGTAGTAACCCTTCAGTCAAAGCTTGCATCTTTAAAAAGGATTGTCATGACTCATGACACATTTTAGAGAGGTTTTYCTCGTGATCAGCCTTGGGAGAAAGATCAGCACATTAATCTATTTTCTGAATTCTTGGTAAAATAATCCGTCAAAAGCTAAAAATCTGTCCCATGCAACATTTACAAGATTTCCGCTAACCTATTTCTTCAGCATTTCAATGTAGRAATGATCATGATTTATATAAATTCCTAACACTTGAGTCTCAACTTTTTCAAGGTATATATGTATTTTTTTTTAAGATATGCTTTTAAAGTGGAAACAGCCTTTTTGCATCTGCTACAGTTAACATTCTTAAAGACCTCATTTGTCATTTTCTGTACTGCTTATGTGTCACACATATAGAAGCCAATATTATCTAGGAAATTGGTCTTCATTTAGATGTAGGAGCAACAAATGCAGTGAGAAAATTCAAGGTGTGTAGACTCATAAGACTCATCAAGAAATCTCTTCTTTGAATTTAAAACTGACACATCAAATCAATTTGTACACATTAATTTCTGACAGTGATTTTTTGTTTTTTTTTTTTTTTTTTTTTTTTTTTTTTTTTTTTTTTTTTTTTTTTTTTTTTATTTTTTTTTTAAATACTTTACAGATTTTTTTTTTAATCTACCTATTCTGCATGCACTAAGGCATGCTGTAATTGAGGGAGGAAGAATATATAAATAAAGGGGAAAATGAAATGAATAATTTGTAGCAGGATTTTTTTTTTTTTTTTTTTTTTTTTTTTTTTTTTTTGTTAAATATTCTGTATGTAATCAAACCTTAATAGCTATGAATTTTCCCAGTCTCTCATAATGCTATTGAAAGTTTCTCTGATTTGTTTTTTTACTTCAATCAAAATTGAATGCATGCCCATGGAAGCATGGTCTATTGAATAGTAAAAATATTGCATTGTTTCTGCAAACAGTACTCTGGCCTAAATTAGTGGAAAACAGAATTTATCATTGAAAGTACTATTGTACACAACAAATTTTGTGGTTTTATAATGATATCTAGAAGTAATTTTACACCTAAAGKTGACCTCAATTTAGGAATTTTAATGCATAGAACTTTACATTTGTTCCTTAAACCATTTGCTGCATTTTTTTTTTTTTTAATAAATCAAAACAAAGTCAAGAACAGCTTAGTTTTTATTTACAGCCAGATTAATCCACCTTGTACACTTTGCTATTTAGGTTTTAATCCGTTTTCCATTTTGCTTTTCTCAGGTTTCATAGAAAAACAGTTGTCCATAAGGTTCTAGAGGGAAAAAGAGCAAGCTACCTGTAGAACATTCAGAATTCTGTTGTGTTAGTTTGGGAAGGAATTAACCTCAGGTTAAAAGCTTTCCTCGATGTCAGAAATTGCACATTTCAGATGGGAATAAAATGCTGTTAATGCACCATAGAAGCAGAATCCCTGTACTTCTCAGTAGTGTCTCAGAAGAATTCCGTGTTTCCCAATTTTTTTTTTGATTGCACTTGAAGAAATATTGCTTTCTCTTATCAAGTATGGAATCACCCATCCAGTATGCACATGGCTCTCTCTATTCTCAGAATTGGCTGTTTAGATTATGATGGCCCTTTGCCATTTACCTTATATCATTTTATCTTTATGAAAAATTTTACGATTAAATAAAAGTAATGAATTTGTCTTCATATGAAGTTATAAAATCTTCCATTACTGGATTACAGTCTCTATTTTATTTCTTTCATAGTTACCTGCACAATTWTTTCTAGACTAAATATTTATAAAAGTAAAATGGAAAATGTACAATATTTTGAAATATTGTCCCATTTGCTGTCTCATATGTTCGCCTGTTTGAAAATATCTCAAAGACTTCTAGCAAAATTACTGTTTCTGGGACTGCTAATGTTACCATTTTCAAATACTATTCCTGATTCAGAAGTCCCTTTATCTGTCTTCATTTTCAGGGTGCGTTGATAGGACCTTGGTGACAGGGTGTGTATTAATTTTTGTTCTTCTGGCCCTTCCCCACTCCCTTCCCCCCAACTACATTTCCAGATTTTGAAAAATCAAACGGCAGCTTTCAGCAGTGTGTATCCGTTTTCTGAGTATATTGACTGTTGGCTTTTATTTCTTATGTCAGCAAATTGATGAGACCCATGCTCACTCCTATTCAATGACAAAAATATTAGTATAAAATACATATGATAAAAATGTTAACATAGAACCCCAAATATTTAAAACCAGTGTTTTATTCTCTTGCCTTTTTGACTTCACTTCTTTCTATCTCTGTCTTTGTTCCTAACAACAAACTTATTTTGGATATAGCTTAAGGTGCAAAGGTTGCAGTGTCACTAAATCAATGTTTAATATTGTAAGGAACCTGAGAAAAAATAAACAATCCCTTTACTGTTCAGCAGAGGTATTAAGTCTGATTTTGCAGGTTTAAAAACCAGAGATAGTGTCAAGTTCACTTAACCAGGAGAGTACTGGCAAATTAGTCCAAGGCTTCTTCACATTCCTGCAGCAAATCAGAGCAGACATTCAGACAGATTAAAGGTATTCTCTGCCACCAAATATTTTAATACCAGATACACTTGAATTCTGCAGCACTTTAATCCCRCAAATCCTGACCTCTCTCTGTAATTCTAAAAGGCAAACACAAATGTGTTAATCTTTTGAAGATATTTTCTTCATGCTGCTGTTGTGACCTTATTCAATACAGTCTATAAAGGTCAGCATTTTGAATGTATTCTGTAGATCTCAACCATGAGGTTTAAAACATTTACTTTCTTAAAGAAATCTCTGTTTAAAAACTAACAACATTTTCCTCCGGGACTTTCATAGTGATTTAGGTTTATGGGTATTCATATGTACAAAGAAGTAGAAAAAAAATAGTGCCACAATCTGTGTAAGTCACCACTGGACTGTCTTCCAGGCTTCCACTCTCACTTAATTGTCTATGTAATATGTGCCTTTTGCTAGCAGTTGATTTTGTAAAATATGAATTTTATTCAACAAAATAGCATACTTTGATTACTATGCTAATTCATGTAAACCATTGAAGAGCCTTTGAAAAATTTTTGACCTTTGCTTTAACTTTGTTTTCAAAATAAAGTTTTTTAATCACCTGTTTTAATTTCCACATTTCAATATTTACAGTTCTGCAGTATTTCATACATTGATTTTTGTCTGTCTGCAAGTCCAGGGCTATTCCTTGAGATTACTTGCAAAGATTGCTCTCATTTCTGCATGTTAACATGCAGTCTGCTGGTGGAGTGAAAAACAGGGCAGAAAATAACTGCATGTTTTAAAAAAGAAGCAAAAAAAGGTCGGTAATTGTGAGTAGACACTGCAGTTACTGGCTGGCCTTTTAGAGACTAAAGTTTATTGCTTTGAGGTCTTAGTGACAGCAGTGAGTGTCAGTAGAGTAAACCATTRCTACTTCCATTGTTCCTGCTATTATCACACCATCAATATAAACATGGATTGTAGGAAAATGTCATTTTGAGACCGAGTGGAAACTGAGGGAGAGGTCTGTATAGATTTAAGCAAAACATCTTATAATCTTTGCCTGATAATCTTGTTTGTTTCTTGGTGTTTGAATAAGMATGAAGTATGTATAGTGTCATATTTTCACAGTCAGGGAATTTAGTCACCAGTAAGAGAAACTRAGACAAGCTTCATGAATCTGTCATGGCTTGATGTCTGTAGACAGACTTGTTAAATGGTAAAAAATATGCATTTGGAGTACAAACTG
>NW_026623654.1:25823-35547 GCF_030028575.1 Malurus melanocephalus | reverse complement strand
CTCGTTACCCTTATGTTTGGGGGTAATGTTGAAGATATTTTTTACTTAGGTTTCTAATGCATCTATTTGGGAATGAAAAATTAGTTGTTTTTTACTTGTTTCTCTTGCTATTTAAGACTAAGCAGTTTCATTTTTACTAGTACAGTCTCATGCACTTTYACACAGTTTCAATGGCAAATTTAGGTTCATCAAAATCAAAACGTGATTTTATGGGTTTTATGGAAGCTCTTTCAAAATRTTTTGGTGAGCCCTGTCAGACAGATTGCCACAGATTTTTGAACATGCTTTGAAAAGTTCACCCTTGTCCTTGAGGCTGAAAGGTAAAATAAATAAAAGTTACATGTGAGATGTGGCTGTGCTTTTAAAAATGTTTCTACTATACCTTTGTCTAGGATACTGTGGCTGAGGCTTGTGCCACACTAGGAGTGGCCATATGAATGTGAAAATACCTCTTACAATGAGTTTGCATTGTAAAAAAGTAATAATTTATGTGTCAGATTTTTGTCTTATTTCAGCAATCTGAGAGCTTTTGCCTTCTAAACAGACGCATTTGGAAATATCAGTAGGGTGTTTTTCAGAAATTGTAATAAGTATTAATGTTGCATTATTATCACTTTAAAGCCTCTAAAAATATCCAAACCCCCAATTTGATTGAAGAAATAACAACAGCATTCATTTATCAGGGGAAAAATAACAATGTAATCTCTGAAAATTCAAATCAACTTTTGAATTTCAGTCTCAAATTTGTTGTGGAAGGGAGGGAAATTTTTTTTTTTTTTTTTATTTAGCACAGTTTTTAAAATCTCATTCAGGATAGCAGCAGCTAATATTAATACACTGGGATTTTGTGTATTGTAATAGAAGCAAACAGTATTAGGTGATGTATAGGATTTAGAAGTTAGTTTTCTGTGTTTTCTACTTCATGCTTCTGTGAAAATCCTACCTCCTTCTGCTGAGGACAAAAGATTTCTTGTATTTTGTAGGGCTGAAGTCTTATCTTGCTTCTCAGTACTATGTAAGATGAAGTGTGTTTCAGAATTTGTCTCTCAATCTAAAGAAACCRGATCAGCAATTTATGTACAGAAATATAATCTTTCTAGCAGTGCAGCAGGCATTTAAGCTCTCCTTTTTCAAAATTATTTGCTACTAGTTTGATAGAAAAAGTGAGTGGAATCAGCACAAATARTGTCTGAACTGTTATTTGGTCAGAGCTTGGCGAAATCAGAATATTATTTRAAAGGAACAGTTATAAGTAGCCATGCATTTGAAAATTGGATGGAACATTTTCATAAACACTTATAACTTGTGCTCTGTGTGTGACTTTGTATACATAATGTACCACTGTGTGCTGCATTTTGTGTTGTTAGAACTGTATTTTTTGGTATAGAACTTATTTAAGTTTTTTTTATTTTCCTCATTTTTACTCACGCCTTAAAAAAACTTCTTTACACCAGAACTTGGAATACTGGCAGGGATTTGTTCATTGACCAAACACATAGATGCAATAATCAAAGCACGTGAGAACTGCAAGGCTTGTAAAAATAGGCAGGTGGATCACTTTTTGAAGAGTTTGACATATTTACTTACTTTTGKCACTGTTAGAAAATAATTAGTTTGAGAACACTTCAGGTTTATTTTTGTGATCCAGTTATGTTCGTCAGAAAACAAAGAATATTTGCTAATAAAAATCAAGCTGTAGTGAACTTCTATCAGGCAAATTGCTTCCCAAATTAAATCTGTAATAACCCTTAAAAGGCAACTGCACTTAACTAGAGGTGAATTTGGGTTGGTTTATTTTTTTTTTTTTTTTTCATGGTTTTAATGTTCTGGGGTGAATTCAGATTCTTTCTGCCCTTTTGGTACTTGTTAGCAAGTAACTTATTTTCTAGATAAACAGTATCTTGCACATTAAAATTCATGGTCAAAATTGAGTTTTTATGGTGTCTCTTTGGACAAAGAAAGCCTTTTTGGCACGTATATCAAAATAAGTGTTTTGTTTTATTTCTTTGTATTTTGTGAATTTGACTGGAGACCTTCCCTGGACCTTCCCTTGTTTCTTTGATGATAAAGGATGCTTAAAAACCACGTGTCTTAATAAGTAATGTCATGGATCACAAAAGTAATCGAGAAGTAATTCTCTGAACAATATGGTTCATGTGGTACATTTCAGTTTGAGTCACTGTTTTCTTTTGGAAAATACTAATCTGTCAGCACAAAGTTTTGTATGGAAAAGGTTTCCTCTCAATAACTGGAATACGCATGTATGAAACTTTTAGAACACTTTTGTGTAACTGAGTCTTATTAAAGMTAAGATCTGGTTTCCAGATCTTTCCAAAGCCTTTTGGATTCTTTATTGATAAACATGTTAATAATGTAATTTCTGCTAACCTTAAAATGCTTCCCATTTTAAACTCTGCTTTGACTGTAGTCTAATTTTTTTTTTTTTCATTAGTATTATTGTTTTCAATCCTACACTGGATAGTCTTTGTCAAGAAAACTGATGAAAATATTCTGAACGTCTTGTCTTTGAGTTGAGTTTCAGAAGATAAATTGGTCTGGAGAAAAAAAAAAAAAAATCCTGGATAATTTTCTGAAAACTAGTATTGGAAAAATGGCATAGTCTACATATCTTGACTTAGTTTGATTGAAAATATTCTGTATTTTCCAGGAGTTGCAATTGGTTTTTAAGAGGTGTGTATTGGCTTGACAGATATTTTTGCCCCACAAATGAAAGCAGACATATGTACGAAGAAATAGTGAACTTCCTTGCAAGAAAATACTTGAATTTCAATTTATTTATTAGCTAAATGCTGGGACTTCAAATAGCCATCAGACTCATCAGGTGGTAAAGATAATACATTAGAGAAGGTTTCAAAAGAAGATAAAATCAAGGCAAAGACACGGTATAGCAGAACTCATTCCTGCTCTGATAGTTCAGAAGACTGTAATAAAGATTTTTGAGAGACAGATTGATATTCCAGGCTTTGCAGCAATGGTTGTTTCGTTATTTGTTGAGATTAAATAATTAAATCCTTTCCTGTTTTCCAGTGGATTTTGACAGCTGCATTTRTAATTTTTATTTGCCAGATAGAATGGGTAAACAATTTTTGGCATGTCTGTTATTTACTAGGTACTCATTTTATTTATTGTGTGAGATATTTTTTGCAGATAAATAAGAAGGTATTTGCCCATTTGGTTAACGGGTTATTCTGGAAAGAAAAATAATGAACAAACAATAGAAAAGTCACAGCTGGTACTGRTGTCTGTTCATCTAGTATCTATCCTTCATCTTTCTTTCACAAAGTACTGAGCAAAGATACAGAGATGGTTGAGAAAGCCAAACCAAAATTATTAATAGAATKTCTTTTCTTAATTTTGAAATATATGTGAAGCTTTTAATGTAAGGCACCTTCCCTCATGTCRGTATGTCCATTCCACATTCTAAGAAGAGAGAATGAGATGCCACCTTGCAAAAATTATTGATTTTTGTTTTTCCTGTGAACTCAAATCTTACCTAAGCCAAGATTGATCTCAGACAGTAAAAACCCATAGTTCTTGACTTTCTGCCAGCACTCATGTTAAAATGTTTATGGAATTAATGATAAATTTCTKGTGCAACTGTCCTTTTACATCTTGATTTGCCAGGCTGAGTGTAGGAAGTAAGCGTCAATGGCAAATAACAAAGTGACTATTTCAAAGAGCTGCCACATGCCTTWCATTTTACAAATCCTTATTGACTTGAATTGTTGAGTCAGAGAAACTGGTTTTCCTGCTGATGTATAACATGGCTGTGTGCAAAAGCTGGAATCATCTTTGTGTTCACGCAAGGTTTCTTGTGCTGATTACTAAAGACCATAGAGATTTTACAGGGCTTTTTTTTTTTTTTTTTTTTTTTTTTTTTTTTTTTTTTTTTTTTTTTTTTTTTTTTTTTTTTTTTTTCTGAAGAGTTGTTCCATTACGTATTTTAATGCTTGTGAATACCATGTTTGTTTGATGTTCCACTGATTTCATGAGGAATGYAAGAGTCAGTACAATATAAAAGATATGTAGCTTTATTATAGTTTGACTTCAATAGYTGGTTTTTATGAACCCATTCACTAGAAAAATGGGGTTATTTGTTTTCCCCCTACGTCATGATTGCTTTCAATGGTTAAATGATGTGAGGAGAATGTACAAGGCATGAAWTGGAAAATGAGGTTGTCCTTACTTTTTGGAATTGCAGTATTTAAGCAGCACAAGCGAATACACCTTTTTCTGTGTCTAGTTCTGCTTAATGGGGATCACAGTGTCAAATTGCATTTTGGCKCAAGAAATACAGATGGCAAGTTCATGCCGAATGAGATACCATTACCTTTATAAACTTTGSCTCCTTCTCATTGATATGCAAGTTTGTTCTGCAGTTTTGGAACTGACTGTAAGGTTCTAATTAGTCTCCAGAGAATTCATGTGGACAATAGATTGCTCATTAGTCTATCAACTTCCCATGAAACTAATTGGCTATTGCTTATGTCCAATGTGGAAACTGAAATGACACATKCTCATTTGCCTTTCAGATGTTGCAACTGCCTGTCCAGATAAAAAGTCCATCTTAATGTACGTGACTTCGCTCTTCCAAGTGCTGCCCCAGAAAGTCASCATGGAAGCCATCAGGGAGGCGGAGATGTTGCCACGGCACTCAAGGGTCACTAGAGAAGAGCACATAGAAGTACATGAACAGCATTTTTCACAAGAAGTGAGTTTTTTCTTTTCTGCATTTCTCTTGCTGCTCTAAAGTGGTTGTTTCCCTACCAACCCCATGAGTTTGATATTAATGGCTAGTGGAAGGCAAAAAGCCTGTGGGCGTAATGGGCAAAGACTCTTCACCTCAGGCAAGTCAAAGTACTTGTCTGCATGTGCTTTCACACTGTTTTTTATCTCTACCAGACTGTTGGAAAAGCTACTATTCAGCAAATAAGTGCTTTGCACTTCTCTTGTGCAGCASTCTGCATTTTGATWGTGGCAGGACACCTCAAGGAAAAATAAATAAATTGGGGGAGGCTTTACATTTAAAAACAGGCAAATACATTTTTACCTTTTTAGAGAACAGCAGTTGACATTTGCCTGTAGTCATGATACATTTTTAATGTTTTAGCATTTTATTTACACTAACTCTTCTCAGTTTACAGTTGTCCTCTCAAAAAACTCATGTAATATTTGGAACTAGTTTATGATTGCGATGTCAGGGGTTTGTTTTTACTGAAATCATCAGAGAGTCTCTGCTGAAGTGCTTAGTGCATTTTAGGTCTGGTGTACTTGCCTGAATTTAATCTGTGTGTTGYGTTTGGGATGCTCACTCTCTTTTAGAGTACTGAGCAGGTAAGTATGGGCTCTGTTTATTCTAGATGTGACACAAGACCACTTGCTTTTTGAGCCAATGCTTGTAAATTATAWGGAAGCTTGACTTTACATTGGTATTCTGCTGGTGTTGAGTCCTGACAGTGTGTTGCTTTTCRTAAGAGTGTCAGATTAAATGAGAGGTTTCCTTAATACCATCCCATTTTGTCTGCTGAATACCAACACCAACCTTGAAAAAAATCTAACTGGTGATGACCTTCCTCCTTCTTTTTCTACAGTTACTCTTAAAATCAGTACTTTATTTCTACAATCCGTGCTCCTACCCATATGTACATTCTAATTTATTTGTAGATCACAGTCAGTGTACCCCAGGGACCTTCGCCTTCTCCTAAACCGCGGTTCAAAAGTTACGCATATGCACAAGCTGTGTATGTCACATCCCCTGACCAAAAAAGGAGGCAGGTTCCTCCACAGGTCTGTCAATTTTGCATTTTTTTTTTTTAGAGTTGTTTTATTAAGCTTGTGCTTGAAGTAAAAGAGCTTGTGCATTTTGCTTCTACCTGTTCTTAATGATCTGCTTTCTCCAGGATTTTTTTTTCTGTCGAGTGTTTACTTTTTCCTATGTATTTCTGCATGGCTGGCAATAGCTGTTGTGCTGATCATAGGGGATGATTAACATCCAAGCACCACTCTTTTTGGATCACAAACTTCTTTCTTTGTTCAGTCATTTTTGAAAATAGTGCATACATTTCCTTTAAAAAGTATTAGAAGAACATATCTACCATAAGCCATATCTGGCATCTATTGTATTACAGCCTCAGGTTTTGTTATAGAAAAAAAAAAAAAAAGACTTTGATTCTTTCTTTTTCTAACCCTTCCTATTAAAGAAAATAGTAAGGTATGACATTTCTCAGAAGGTTACTGTAGTTGGAAAAAAAAAGTGAAACAAACATTAAATTTAACCCTGGTTTATTATATTACAACAGTTGGTCATTTTTATCACAAATGGCACCTTGCCAGCGCTGAGGTTAGGACATTATATTTGATTTTTATTTATTTATTTTATTTTATTTCATTTTATTCACTTTTAAATAGCTGGGGTGGTTTAATAAAGCTTGTTTCAAGTAATCCTTACAATGAGAATTTCAGCCRTTGGATTTTTATAACTTTTGACAAGTATGATACCCAAAGGTCATGTTGTGTACTGCAATGTGCTTTCCTTTCATTACTTCAGGGAAAAAAGTTCTGTGTGTATGTGGCACTACAGTTTGAGTTTGCCTCTGGGTACTTAATTCTGTCTAACATCTAAAAATCTATTGCAAAATTACTTCTATTCAACACTATGTTTTCAAAACTACTCTTCAAGTGACAGGTATTTTATTGAATAATGGCTTGCYTTAAATACTCCAGGACAGAAATTCTGTGCACACAAGCATGAGTCCTGCTATGTTATCCTAACATCAAGTGTATGTCAGTGATGATTCATAGACCTTTAAACAGGGTGTTTAAAACTGTCGTTTTGTTCTACTTAGACACTACACAGATGTTTTAGAATAATGAAAAGTTGTTATATAGGATAACTTCTTTTTTCTTGAGGTACTTTTATTGTGTTTAGTTGTAAGTTTTGTCAGCACCTCCACCAGCAAGAGTAATGGACAAGCTGAAATAATTGAAGTAATTTCTACAAAGCATGGTTGCTAAAATTTACTAAGAAAATAYCATTCTGTTATTCAGTCCATATTCTGTGTCCAGTTTCAAGATGTCTCCTTCCTGAATTTGGAAGCTTTGTCTGCTACACTTATAGATAATAATTAATGCAATAATATTATAATTCTACCAATTTGGCAGAATCTGAAGACCTAAACAAAATCTGGGCCAAACTGGTTATAGCTGCAAGAGATATTAACAAATGGAAAGAATTCACTTAAGAATCCTTTGGGAAAACCACCTGACAAAATCTCTTTATGATCAAGATAAACTTGAATTTCAAATAATAGCAATCAATATGCCAATTCAATACATGCAGTTCTTAGTCAGTATTTATTTTTTTTTTCTTTCAGCCATGTATTTCTTGAAGGAGGGCTGTTGTTCACCTATTAAAACAAGTTTATAATTGCAGTAAAACAGTGGTTGATAATTTTTTCTCCAGATAGCTGGAGCTGGAATAATTTATTAATCCCATCTATTCACCTAAATTAAATAAATATTATTTCCTTTKCATTTCTTAGTAGCCTTTTATTTTCTGCTAGCTATATTATAATTGTTGGGTACCATTATAAATACTGCAACTACCTTAAGATTTTCAATAAAATCTACCTCTCTAGGGGGCTGCAATAAAAAAATCAAGAGGAATTAAATTTTTTTCTTCTCTTGAATTTGAAAAATTTAGGAAACTGACTCTCATTTCCATTTAGTTATCAAAGAAAAGTTTCATTAGATTTAGTTGACTGCAATCTGCCAATTTCCATGTTATTTTCGGTGCAGTCATAGAGAAGCAATTTTCACAACGTATGTTGGTGCTCCGTTGAAATCATGGAATCATTCTTTCTCTCTAGAGCTTTGAAAACTTTCAGTTTATAGGAATTGAAGATTATAATTTTCCCAAGAAAATAATTAAAACCACATATCAACTATCAACAAAAAATCTTGCACCCACTTCTCTTGAGAGGTTCTAGTTGCTGAGATTAATCTGAAATATCATAATGCTTAATTTGGTGATATTTTAAATTCTGCATTTGGAAGAATATTCTGATAGATTTTTTAGTCCAAACAGCAGCCTCTTGGAACTCAGAAGAAAAATAAATAAGTCCTCTTTCCAAAGATTTTGATCAGGACCCTGCAAATTTGACCCAATATGGCTTATGAAACATGTCATGCATTTGCTTCAGATGTCAGTTGTCAGAAATTGTAGGAGATATGAGCTATGATTCTCCATATTGGCAAGAAGGAATAACATTTCCTTTCACACCATCATTTGTCAAAGTTCTTTGTCTTTTATCTTCKTTCCTTGTCTATCCTTAAATGTCCCATTTCACTTCGGTTTCCCTATCTTCACTCTTCCTAGTAGCTTCACGACTTGTGTGTCTTCAAGTTCATCCTTCCTTTCTGAATTCTTACTCTGTCTCTCAGAATGGTACTACATGCAAGACCTATTATTTCAGTTGTGCAAATTGTGGCCAGAGAAGTTTTAATTTAGGGGTTTTTTTGGGGTTTTTTTTTTTTTTTTTTTTTTTTTTTTTTTTTTTTTTTTTTTTTTTTTAACTGTGACATTTCTCAAATTCAGGGATAATCACTGCTTTACAAACCTGTTCACTCAGCGCCTTCTTGTTTGGTCAGTGCTTCACCATTTCTGGTTAAAGCAGTGAAGCATTTTCAAATGCCAGAGATAACAGGAATAGCAGTTTTTCTGCTAAAATTCAAGAAAAGTTTTCTTCCTTTACCTTGTTTACTTAGACAGTGTTCATAAACTCTTGAAGATCTTGGGACAGGACTCCACTTCTCAAACTTGAATCCTTGAATTTTTTGAATGAACACTAAGAAAGGAACAACAGAAAATATTGATGTTGGCAATTTTCAGATGGCAGTTACTGCTCAGCAATTACAGAAGGCTTGCCTGAATTTGCAGGTCTGTATTTTGTCTTGTGTGCATTCTCTGTGACAATACAGTCTATCCAGCTTCACTTACAAAGAAAAG
Organism: Malurus melanocephalus; assembly: GCF_030028575.1. Lineage (NCBI taxonomy): Eukaryota > Metazoa > Chordata > Aves > Passeriformes > Maluridae > Malurus > Malurus melanocephalus. The sequence goes on along the minus strand of NW_026623654.1, from coordinate 26,519 downwards.
AATCTTTAATTTTCTGAGACATTTYGAAATCCTAATTTAAAACTACCCATTCTCTTCTGTTTTATATTTATGAAAGCACTKGGGTTTGTTTTATTGATTTATCTCATCGAACACTTGACCAAGAAGAATGCTGGGTTTACTTTCCATTTTGTTTTATCGGAGTTCCTTGTATTGATCCCAGGAAAAACTCCTATCTCACTGCCCTCATCTTGTTACCTGCAACCTCCACAGAACATAAAATATACAGCCTTAAATGTGTTCAAGGGAAAAAAAAAAAATTCTGAAACACTGAAGTATCTGGAAAATAAACTTTTTATGATATAGAATCATGGAATCTTTTYGTTTGGAAAAGACRCTTAAATACATTGARTCCTAGTTACCCTAACACKGACAAGTCTACCACAAAACCATGTCTCTAAACCCCACATCCACGGGTCTTTTAATTCCTTCAGGGATAGTGACTCTACCACTTCYCTGGGCAAACTGCTTGATAATCCTTTCAGTTACAGATTTTTTCCTGATATCCAGTCTGTACCTCTCCTGGCACAACTTGAAGCCATTTCCTYCTCTTCTGTCACTCKTTATATGRGAGAAGAGACCAACCCCCACATCACTACAAACTCTCTTCAAGKGTTTGAAGAGGTTGGTGAGGTCCCCAAGGTGTTCCCCTGAGCCTCCTTTTCTCCAGACTGAACA
>NW_026623654.1:23638-25288 GCF_030028575.1 Malurus melanocephalus | reverse complement strand
CCTGTCCAGATCCCTCTGCAGGGCTTTCCACTCTCCAGGAGATCAACATTCCACCCCAGCTCAGTGTCATCTGCAAACTGAGTGAGGGAGACCTCTWTTCCTGCTGGAAAAAAAACAGCTCTGAAAATATAAGCATTAAAAAAAAATGGGGATGAACAAAATCTATGTCTATTTTGAGACTGGCACTCCTGTAAATAAGCTTTTGACAAGTCCTGTCTGAAAGGTGAGTCTGTGAGTTTGGCTGACGTGAAATATCTGTTATTCATAGTCAACAACATTGATCTCTAAGATTGTAGATTTTTGTTCTTTTGGCAGGAGTTATGTTTTCTTCATTCCACGTTGWATGAAATACAGCTTGTGTGCAGAATTACTCTGTAACATTTAAACTGACAAGCTTCAGTATATYTGAACTGAGATAATTTGAGATGAARCAGGGTAAATGGGGACAGAATTCACTGGCACATAATGATTTGATTTGGGTCCTAAGAATTAGAGGCTTCACCTCAGGCTTCAACCTTGTCATTATTAATTTGTGAGAAATTCCTAACCATCCAGTCATGACTCTTGTTTTGCAGAAGTATTGTAATGTSRYTTTGCTTGTGTTTTGTGGRSCTTTTTATGTGAGWTTTACAGAGTTTCTGTATGGGAYTTTGTCAGTCAGTTCATACCTCTAATAAATAACTTGAAAAGTCACGAAAAACTCCTTATAAAATTAAGTTGAATTTATTCCCACAACACAGAATCCGTCTGACAGTCTTGCCCTTGACAGTGGTTTTCTAGACCTTTAATTTGCCACACTCTTGATCTTCTGCCAACAATTTGAAAAATATTTAAAAATACTGCGGGACTTATTTAATACTTACTTAAAAATACTGTGGGACCTCCTTTCTGGGACTCTTCAAGGTTCATCTGTGCCACAGAATTTAGTGGTACAACATCACAGGATTGGATTTTTGCTTTCCTTTGAATTAAACCAGATTTAATTTTTACTTAGAAGCTGTGATCTAAATACTGTCCCGTTGACCTTATGGTAAAGCCTACTTTGGAGAGGCATCAGAGGACAGTTAAGTACTACCAAACAGAAGTTTAGTTTTAACTTTATGATAATATTTCTCATGTAAGATATCACAGAAAATGTCCCATTGTGTCAGCATTGGAGAGATTTATGGCATATTTTTAAAGTACAATTCAGGAGAATTCAGAAATACTGGGTTATCTGTGCATTTAGTCATCAGATCATGMTGGATATAATTTGGACAAAAAGTATGATAGTCCCAGCTGTTAGCATAGATGTCCTCATTTAAATAAAAACTTCCTTTATTCAGAAACCTAGGAACTGCTTCTGTAGAGCTAAGTAGAATCCTCAAGATTTAGACTAAGCATAATAAAATAGCAAAAAAATCTGCCACCAGAGGTCAGAACAAGAAAATACAGAGATGGAAAAATTAAGCTAAGTGCAAGTATTCTGGATTTTCTTAGGGAGCTCTCCTGAACGCCATATTTTCAACAGTTTGAAAAATGATGTAGCAAAGTTTCAAGTGTGTTTATATATTTTATAGTTTTGATAACAGTCTGGCAAATTGATGGCTTCTTGTCTGAGCCAGAAGAGTAGTCAAGATGACAGTTGTTTCCTGTCACTGCTTTGTGTGG
>NW_026623654.1:0-21982 GCF_030028575.1 Malurus melanocephalus | reverse complement strand
AATATGGAATTTCCCATGTCAACTATTAGTGTGCTCCTTGCTGCCTAATAAGAAAGGGTAATATGTTATTTGGAGAGTAAAAGTTCCTAGATAAAATAAATCTTATATTCACAAAATATATTCAGATTTAATCTAGTAACTCTGAATAAATTGATAAAAATTTCATGATCCTAAATATACCTAAAACTGGTTGGAAATATTTAAGAACAGAACTGTTTTCTAGTGAATTAACTTGGTTTGCATTACTATTAAAGTGGGAAGTTTCTAGTTTGTTTTTTTGGGGTTTTTTTTTACTATTAGAAATATGGGAATTTATACCAGTCATTTCCTGTTAAAATTGTTGATGAATGTATTTTTGATCAAATGCACACAACTGTACATACTTTCAATAACACCCTTTTACCTTGACTATTTTTTATAGGTTACTTTTAGGTGCTTTTAACTTGCCTCAGTGCTATTTTAAGTTCCATTTGGATTGTTTTTTAAGAGTTCACTTACCAAGAGTTTCTTAATTTCAAAGTTGAAAGCTGAACAGAGATACAAATATTGCTTTAAAAAAAAAAAAAAAAAGTCTGTTATAACAAGTTCTAATCTGTACTGAAAATCTGTACTGCCAAATTTAAGACCTTGTTAATATGAGTGACAGGATTCACTTGAAAAAAACACACTGAATGCTATGGTTTTGAGTATTTTTGCCTCTCTTGCTTTTGAAAGAAACCTGTTTCTGTGGTTATTAACTGGCTAAGGCCTTCAATAAGATGTAAAGGATGTATAAAATTTTTAAATGGTCTTTTAAGAAATTTTGTGCCACTGAGTCTCTTGAACATAAAGTATGTGCATGGGATGTTAAAGATGGATGTAGATACAGCAAATAAGGACACATTCATTTACTGTGAGCATTTTTTAAAATGTCCATAATGTGTTAGCAAATTTTGATCCCCCTCGGCCTGTGGAGTTTAGGCAACAGTGCAGAATTGCTCGTACAGCAGGGGCTTTGATGCAAAGGAAGRGCTGGATAAAGTGTAGGACACAATGTTAACGAAAATCTTTACTGGTAAACAGACCAGTGTTCATTTTTTCATAGTCTGAGGACTGAAATTGAAGTAATTTGAGGATTTGTGCAATTTAAAGTCATTATGCATCTCTATTTCAAACACTAAAGRGAGGCCTTTCACTTTATGCACACACAAAGAGTGAATTTAGTCTGAGACTGAGAAAGCAAGCAATTCACTCTTTGCACTCTTTCATTACACCTAGTTAMACCTTTGAAATGCAAAAAAAGGATATAAAACTCATCTTTTGAAAAACTTCTCAAATCAACAGGACAGCTTAGCACACAAAAGCAGTTTAAAGTATTTTTCTAGAGATGAAATTGTAGCATCATTCTAAATAGCCTTATTGTTAGAATTTTGCTCAACTCTGTATAGCAGGTGAMGTTCTCAATAGTTTGATGAAATTTTGCTTCATAATTTCAGATAGTATTACTTTATTTTAAAACTTAGTTTATTAAGAATTTTATTACTGATTAATTTATCTAGATTTGACATTAATAAAACTAAAAAAAGCCAGCAAAGATTAGCTTGTCTGTTTTACATGCTAATCATATTTTTGTGCGTTCAGGTGAGAATTATCACTTACACCAGAAAAAATCCCAAAAGCCTAACCCAAAAAAACCCTACAATGTTGATGTAGCAGCAGCAGCACATTTTATTCATGTGATCAGGAATAGGAGAGAAAGTTTAATTCAGAGCCTCCTCTTTCTCTTTGCTGGGTCTCATGACCAAGAGAAGCTTCCTTGAACCCAGCAGTTTCCTCTCATCTTTCTCTGTCTGATTTTCTGTGCAGTTTCAGWTGATACATTAATTTTAACATATAATGGCTTTCAGAGGATTACCTGTTGTGTTGGTTAAACACATATGAATATGGTGAAAACATTTAAGTTTTACCTACTCTGCTTTCCTTGAGTTTTAATTACTTTTTATATTACTTTTTTTTTTAAAATACTTTTTGTATAATTTGACTAAATTTCCTCTCCTGTCTCACACCATCACATGGCTGAATTATACTCTGCTAAAATAACAATGAAGAGGATTTTTAATGAAGATAGCTTCAAGAAATATGTGCAGGGTATGCATTGTGCCCTTAAAATGCCTGTGCCCAAGTAGCTCTAAATTTGAGGAAATAGCTTCTTTTTTTACTCTTTTAGAAAGTGTCAAGACTTTGGTGGAGAAAASCTTTGTGCCCCAGGTGCATATTATACTCTTCAAGGTAAAATCGAAAATATTTTTGGTGCTTAACCAATAGTTCTGTGSATTTTGAGGAGAGAATGAGCAGTTAATTCCCACTCCCCTGCAGAGCCAGTGAGAGTTTCTGCTTCCTGAATGTCCTTTTGCCCAAATCACTGCTCTGTGAGACAGCAGATAACTTTTTTTTTTTATTATTATTATTTTTGCATTTAACAATAGCACAATAGCATAATAACTGTATGTTTTCAGGGTCAGTAGGAAATGCCATGGATTGTTTGTTAGTTCACATTTGTGTGAACTGTGTGTTTATCTGAATCAGTGACCTTTGGAAAGGCAGGATTTGCTTATCTCCACTGATCATGAAATTCCTGCTTTCTTTCTTTCCCCATTGATTTTGATGCAATAGAAGCTCTGTATTATAATGCTTGTGTAGAAGACTCTCCCTCTAAGATATTGCAGTGTTTTAATTTTGGTGGGCTTGAACAGGCTTCAGATCAATGCAGAGAAAAGAAAATATTCATAGTTTTTCCATGTTTATTTCCTACAGCAATGTGTCTCTATATAGAGTAGTATTAAAGTATTTTGCTTTTGTTTTCTAAAATTATAAGTAATCTAAGGAATATTATTAATACACATGTGTTAGACTGGTGATCAGTTAATGAAGGGAAGAAGAAATAATAGCTCTTAAAAAAAATGCATATGGGGGGAGGGTAACAAATAATTTTTTAGATGTTCAGACTTTATTTAGAAATTCCAAACCTKAAAGCATAATAGCATGTAGCAAAAATAAGAACTTTAAAAATATCAAAATTATGGAACAATATGATTTTGGACAGAAAGCATTTGTTTTGGTAGAACTTTGCTTTGCTGTTGCAGAGGAATAATATATATATATATATAGATGGAATAAATAATTCTTAAAAATTAAAAAGGAAATTTTAGTTGTTTGATAGTGATGTCGTTAGAGTGGAAACATTAATGAACTGTCTGATGTTTATGCAGGCAGTCTTCCAGGTTCATATTTTCCTACCTTCTTTATTTCTACTGTAATCTTTCCAGATTTGTTTCTCTCTTTGGTATTTGCATCCTGCCTAACATAACAATATTTGCAGCTTCTACCAAAAGTGCTTTTTATATTTGTTTGAACAAAATGACAATTGACTTATGAACGGTTGTCCCAATATATTGTTTGTGTCAGCTTCTGAATTGCCAAATCTTACGTACTAAGGTTGATATTTCTTCACTCTAGAAGTATGTAAAATATTTTCCTAACTTTCCTTTTTGGAGAAGGTGTTCTGACTCCTAGTTTGAAGTGGTTTATGCCTTGTTTGGTGGAGAACACATATCAATTTTGCTTTTATATTTTTTTGCAAAAATAAAGCAAGTCTAATATAGATTTTTCTCTGTTTTGTATTCTAATATTTGCTTCTGTAGTAACAACAACAGAATTTTAAAAATAATTCTRTTGTCTCTCAGAAACAAACACAAAACATAGATCAGAAAAGGGTGAAGGGAATGAGGGAAGAGAGAGCAGARATAAGGAGTTCTAAAAATTCTTTTATAAAATAAGAAACCCCATCATGCACACACTGATTGTGTCAGGAGCATCACAAATGGAGAGCAGCAACTTCAGATGCAAGTCAAAGGCCATCAGTGAGGCAAAGGGAGRATGAGATGAAAAAGGCATTGACTGTCTCTTACAGGATTAGTAAAGGTGGCACATTTCCTGTGTGCATCCCAAATTTTTGTCATTTGTGCTGAGGTGATTTTCTCTTCAGCACAGCCTGTTTCATACACTTAACAAATGAACTTCATTGTTGAAGTGCTAGACTTGTAAAAAGAGAGTGACACTTTAGTTACTAATTTTGGTTTTTCCTTTCTGTATTGACTAAGGAAAAGAGCTTTTTTTTTTGGATTTTATATGTGTGTTTTAGGGGAAGTCCAATGTTCCTGTGCTGAGCATTTGTTTACTAGGGACAACTTGCTGACTTTGAATTTAACAGTAGGATCAAAAAATAAAGGTTCTATATAATTTTGTCCATTCTGAAAAGTATTGAGATGTGATCACAATAAATGGCTACATGGTTGTGTAGGTTTTCCCGCTTGAATTGCATTTACAAAATGAATAAGTATAAATCTACAGCAYAGTATGTCTTTTATTTTACTCCAGACTCTCAATGTCATTATRTTCAGTATGATTAAATTTTTAAAAGCGTCCTCTAGTCTATTTATAATTGACCACTCCTTTCCAGAATACATTCTGTCCACTATCTCTAGTCTTAAAAATTGCCTTAATTATTTCTCATTTATTTCTATTCACACTCTTAATAACTCTGCTCATGTATCATCTCTGTGTCACCAAGGAAATGCTTTCTCTGTTATGCCATTCTGTCTTTTGCTACCTCTAGCTTTTTCCTGTTCTCCTGTCTCTTTTAAATTCAGTCTCAAAATCATTCTCTTCTTCAGTGATGGCTTAAACTAAGTTTCAACAACTCATTCATGTTCAGCCTCCTAATTTTCCCAGTTCTAACTTCTTCTTTCACTGTGTGGCCTTGTTTCTGGCCTTTTTTCCCCTGTTTTCTGTGAATATGCMTGATGGCTACTACAATAAATATGCTATTTAACACCTACAGCTTAGTCATATACTATGATATTTTAGTGAATATGAGTGCATTTTTATATGATATGTGGAAGTATAATATTGCTTGACAAAATTTAAGCTGTAAAGCACCTGTAATTATTTACTGCTGCAAAAACAATATCAAGCAAAAGTATTTGATGAAATATATGGGGATTCTGTTTCAACATTCTGGTAATCATTTGAAGACCTGAAACAGTTAATCTGTTTCTAGAAGAATGTATTATAAATAAATAAATTACTCTCAACATGTGAGCAATTCCAGAAGTAAGAAATAGCTTTTTTCTGGGTCTCAACTAGAAAGGGGAAGAGGAAAATGAAAACAAATATTGAGAAAAAAAAAACAAAAACAGTACAGGTAGAGAAGACTATGGCTTCAAAACAGTTCAGTTATAGTATATTTTTTAAACTGAAAATTTCAGTCTGTTAGGAATCTGGCAGCTACAAAACTACATATTAGTTGTACATTGTCTCTGTAMTGAGAATTTAGAAGCTTGTAAGTCACTGTTTCATGCCTTCCTCATTAGTAATTGTATCTGACTGCATCAGAGTGTTCTCACTCACTCACTTGCCACTGATTTGTGGCTCAGAAATTTCCTGGACTGGAGTTGTCATCTTTTTTATTTAAAAGTCTGCAGTAGATTTTATCCTGTTCTTCTATCCAGTTGCTGCTCCCTGTAAGCACTTAGAAAAGATTTCTATATAGCTTTCAGTATTCYAGGAGGACTATTCTTATCTTTTGGAAATATTTTAATATTTTCTATATTAATATCCAATTTATAAACTTGAAGCTCTGCATTCAGAAGAGGAGAAAAACCCCATTGTGAGATGATTGGTTATCATTTTGAGTGATTCACAGCTTTTGAGTTATTATTCAGAACATGTAGCTACAAGCAAGGTAGTTACACTACAGAATTATTWAAAAAAAAATTAAATCACTTGAGCTTCTTCTGTAATAGCATTTTGGTTAGTTTTTAATTTTAAATTGAAAATACATTTATTGCAGTGGTTTCCATTGAAGAAGGAGAGTCTTTTTAATATAAGCTGAAATATATTTAGGGAGAGTTTAAATRCAATATGGACAAACTGTATAAGAGCCATGAATGGGATATTCAGCCTATTCAAACAAATGTCGCTATCTAACATTTTAGATGACTTTGCAAAACCACCTMTTTTAATAATTCCTTCCAACTCCAACAGCACATAATGTTGTTGAATGCTCTAAGATCTCCAGGATCTCAACCTTAACTTCACAGAAACTATGTCCACTAATTGCCTCTTGCCCCAAATCTTTATTTCTCAAAAGAAAAATTTATCCTAGAGATGTCTTGTAGTTAATTACTGTGGCTGTTGATGCTTTTGAAGACATTTAGATACTGCATTAGGTGAATATATAGAAAAAGTTTTAAAGTGAAAAATTCTTATTGAGAAGAGTGGAGATTTTTGTATGGCATGGGATAACACAGATTTTGCTGTCAGGAGTAATAGAAGAGAGAGAGAATAGGGAAAAAAAAGAAAGAAGTGATAGCAACTGAACAGGATGCTGAAAAGAGAATGTTTCTTTTTCTTCCAGAATGATGGAACCACATATGTACATTTTATTAGTTTTTTTAACTATACAGCGGTAGAATTCACAGTGAAGTAAATGTGAAAATGAAAAAAAACCAAAAAAAAAAAAAGAAGAAACTTGGATTTTCTTGCTCTTTTTTTTTTTTTTTTTTACTTTTTACTCTTGACCTGCCTGTCTGTAATCTTAATTTTGAAATCTCCATTTGTATTTTAGCAGGACACCTTTTGATTTATTTTTTTCTTGATTTTTTTCTGTTGCCAGAGAGAAAGAAAGTTCAGTCTTTATTTCTGTCTCAGTCTCCTATATGGCATGCTAAAGAAATAATTCAGTAGAGTTTTGGACATTGTATTTGCATTTCTCTTGGCTGAGACTTAATTCACCTGTATCCATTCAGGTTTTCTGTTTATGCATTTAATAATTTTTCCTCCACATTGAGATTTTGAGAAAACAATTTAGAATACAGGACATTTCATAGAATGGTTTAGGCTAGAAGGGATGCTACTTTAGTCTTTACTTTAKAATTTACATTTTAAAARTTAAAATTAAATAAACATGACCACTATCTATTCCATCTGTAGGGGTTTTTTGTATTATTGAATTATACTGTGATCACAATTCAAATTTTAAGGTGGTCTGATCATCATCAGTGGATAAAATTCCCTTTTCCTTTTTTTTTTTTTTTTGTGTGTGGATGTGACAGTGCAAAACACTATGGAAATTTCTCAAATAAGCTGAATTTGCTGATCTGGAGTTACCTTGTTGGTAGCACCACTGGGAGAAGACCCCAGGCTTCCTGACCTGTGATAACCTTCATCAGGACCCTGTTATGATTTACTATTGGAGACTTCTGTGAAGAGTCATTAGTCAATATAGAAAACTTATCCTGGGGTGAAAATGTCACCTTTCTTTATGTAGAGAGTATTCTTATTTCTGTATTATGTAGAGGACAAATGATCTCACAGTCTACGTGACAGTGCCTGAAATACACTTCCTCTTAAAATGTGTCCCAGTCTTGCATCAGGAAAGGAAAGGTTTGAAGAATGGTGCGTGAACTAGCCCTTCAACAGAAAAAAAACATAATTTTGTTGTAGGTTTATGATGAAAGTAATTCCATTTGGTTGATTTACACATCCACACCCTTTAATAAGAAGTACTTTCTGAGAGGCAATTACTGCTGTCTTGTCATCACTGATGCTGCAAAAAGCAATAGTTTATAAGCAGGAAAACTCAACAAAATTAAAACCTTTAAATAAATAGAGGCTGCAGATTTTCCCTGGAGACTTTATGAAAGCTGTATATTTTGGTATACTTTGTGTCAAGCAGCTACTAAGCAAAACCTGATCTGATATTTTTTGCAAGTACAGGTGTGTTGAAGAAAGCAGGATAAGGAGAAAATCTTTTTTGTGAAGCGCTGGCTCACTTGGCCACTTATGCAAAATTAAACAGTTTTTAACTGGCTAGAAAGTTTGATCATTTTGGGCAGCTGACAGCCTTGATTCCTGTTTCTTCAGTCTTACTGCTGTCTTACCTGTCCTCACAGTTCCCAGTCTTAATCTCTTCCACAAGCCAATTAATTACAGGGTTTTTTTTCACTGTCTTCAGTTGTTTTAAAGCAACTTCTACACCTTAGAACCCAAACTTTTGCTTTAGTGCCAGCAAGTTCTTTGTCTCTTTCAGTATTTATTTGTACCCAGTGTACCTAGTAGAGTAGTTGAAGAGATTCATTTTCTTTTACCACTTTCCTGTCAATAGTTCCAACATTTTCCTTCCTTTGTAATGAATGTACTTGCATCAATACTGCCTGGCTCTGGCTTTTTTTTTCCTCTCAGCATATACGTTGCCTAAGCTCCATTGATTTTTAATGACCTAATAATCTGCTGCATCTCAAAACTGCAGTTGCAAGGACAGGTCAATTCATCCAGGTGGAAACATATGCAGTACAAATGGAACCACTGAGAAAATCAGGTACTAAAAATCTAACTTGTCTCAACTGAGCAAGCAAAACCTGCATTTTTTCAGATTTATTATAAGGCCAAACCTTGTGGATTTTCAGACAAACAGAAAAAAAAAAAAAGCTTTCTTACCCAAGATTCATTTACAAAGTTATTTTAAAAATACTTAATAAAACGGAAGGGCTAGTCTCATTTAGAACACGGAAATTGTTAACATTATAATAACAAGCAGTCGACCAATTTATCTTATAAGTTTTATTACCAGAAATAACTGAACTATTCTGTTTGCAGTGATCTGTTGAGAAAACATAATCTTGATTATTGAAAAACATTATTTTATCATTTAACATTTTGGCRGTAATAATTTTGAAATACAAAGACACATAAAATAGATTTTCTAATGAGAAAGTTGGAGGAACCGAAAGAATAAGCAGTGGTTTCATTCTTATGTGATAGGAGGCATAGTTAGAGAGTGAATAATGTGTGCTATTTTTTGAGACTGTAATCCTGCAAAGAGAGTTTTCAAAATGAGAAAGATACTCAGAACTTAAATTTGCCTTTACTAAAAAAATGTTTCTTTAAAATTTTATATCTTTGAGTTTAAATGCTCTAAAAGTCTAGAGCCACATTCTTTATCTTTTACAGCGGGACAGGCAGTTTCTGAAAGCAGGAAACATAATATAAATAAGAGTGCTGGAATGAACCCTAAATGTTTCATGTAAAACTACTTTCTAAAGCTGYCCAACTCATTTCTAAAACTCAGAAGCAGTCTTTGTGAATTAATAGAAACATTCTTAGAGAATTTGCTAACACAGAATTATCCTTCTCCTGCCTTTAGGTACATAATGCAGTAGCAGGTAAGGAAGATTTTGTCCCATCACTTCACCTTGAAGGGGCTACAAGGTCATGGTTTAAATTCTGTGAATTAATTCATACATTTGCCAGGAATACCTCATTTTTTYCAGGCTTCTGAAGGTCAGACGATTTTTATTGTCACTTACTACAATTTAAATTTAATCTTCAGAGTCCTTGGGGTCTCTCAGCTCCCACACCCAAGCAGAAGACAGTGAAGTGTATAGAGAATAAAATTCCCATCTTTTCATCTAGGCATAATTCATCTATGTGTAACAGAGAGCAAAGAAATAAAAATAGTCTAGAGTACAACATATGGGTCCAGAGCAATTTTTTTTTTTTCTCCATCAGCCCATAAGARCAACCAGGATTAGGTTACATGCAGMAGTGGCTGACCATTGTTCAGAACAGTCTGTGAGATGACTGCCTGGCTAATTCCTAGCTACATTTGATGCAGTGTTCATTAACCATCTACATTTCTGGTGTCATTTTCATTGGTGTTGAAAGTACAGCAAATTTGAGAGTTTGCTGGCTCTGGGAGGGATCACCCTCAGAGATCYTCCTGCTGTGCTCCAGGAGAGCTAAAGGGGTCTCTGAGTAGGGCTGCTCCTTATAGGGTCACAGGAGAAATGTCTTTAGTCATAGTAACTTTCCATCTTGGACAACCATTTGGGTCAATAACTTTCTTTAAAAAATGGGTAACAAAAGTGTTGTTCCACACAGGTCATTATTTTTTTAGGTTAGGCAAGAAAAATAAGATTCCAAGACTGTTCATTAAAAACAAGGAGCTCTTTAGCCCACAYGAGTTCCTGGGAGCAGATAATATTTTGATGAGCTCAAGATTGAGGCCCAGCAGTATTTCTGAGATAATTGTGCAGCTGGAGGAGGAGGGAGGGATGCACCACCACAGTGTGATTTTGTTGAAATTTTTATTCAGGAAATTACTCTGTGTTTTGCTTTGACTTCACCCAATCGAGTTTGTGTTGCATACTCTTTAAATACTTTTAAGAATATATTTGATTCGAGAATGAAATTGTGTGCATATTTAGGCATTTTTTCTTCCTAGGCATACCCTTCCTAGCAATATATGTCTAKAACAATTTTACTTCAGCCCATGCTTTTTCATTTTCATTCTCCTAAAAAAAATATGGTTAGAAAGAGCCATCAYAACTTGTATCAGATGTCTTTATTAATAACTCTGTAACTGTTTTATCCTTGCAGTATATGCAATACCTTAAAAGTTGGGTTTTTTTCTCACTGTTATAGGAAATTCCAAAATATTTCAAAATTGGTTCACAAATAAGAACACTGCAGATTGTGCTGTTTGGTTGTCTACCAATATGATTTATAAAAATCAGAGGTTTCYGTTGTTTGTTTTAGGTGGATTATTTAATTGTGAATTATTCTTAGTGCTGTAGGATCTACATACTCAAAATTAGGGTTTATTATGGGATGAATAATCTTTATAATAATCTTTGAAACTCTACTTTGGTTTTGTTTTTTAATACAAAGTCTCTGCCATAGTCATTAGGTCAGTAGTTGTCCACTTMTAAGTGTTTCACATTCCATTTAGAGCTAATTCCACTGATTTTGATGGCTGTTTTTCATTCAAAATGCAGGAYGAACAAGAGTGGACAGTTAGTTACCTTTCAGTGACAAAACAGCACCTACTGAAGTAGTAGACATGAAATTTAACAGTATTTATACTTTTCTTTTTGTCAAGTCAAAACCCACAGTTGCCTCCAAGGAGTGTTTTTATGCTTGTAGATTTTTTACATTTGCAGATTTAGAGATCTGCATAAAGTGCATGTGATTATTAGATCTGTACAATTTAGAATGAAGTTGTTTTTRTGAAGTTTGAAAATTTCATTTTTAGTGATTACATTGCATGCATTGTACTTCCTGAGGTCAGCTCAGTCGGGTGAGCTCTAATTATCTCATTAGAGCAGGATGCTAATAAAGCCAAAGTTGTGGKTTCAGTCTCTGTGTGGGCCATTCACATAAGAGTTGGACTTGATCTGAGTCCCTTCCAACTCACAGCCTTCTGTGTTCCTGCTTGTGGTTCTAGTGATAAACTTTAACTTTCAGTTCTAAACTTCAATGAAAGGCTTCATTAGCTTCTTTGAGTGTTTCATCAGCATGAGTGTGYCAGTAGAGACAATTTTTGCCCTATAAAACATTAGGTGCCTTGGTTTAATTTTTTTTTTTTTTCACGAAAGCATAAGCATATTTTTACGATTGGTTTGTTTGTGAACTAAATTCCTAACAAAGTAGTACAAACTTTTTTTTTTTTTTTTTTTTCACAAAAGCATAAGCATATTTTTACGATTGGTTTGTTTGTGAACTAAATTCCTAACAAAGTAGTACAAACTTGCACAGAACTTTTTGAAAAATTTAGAGGATGGCGTCTTCTGTAGGAAAATAATTTCTTGCTTCTGTTCTCGTTTTCTCCTATTACACTAATCAATAAATACTTGTTGATTTCTCTTGACTTTAAGCAGTAGACCAGAAATGTGATTTCTGTGCTCATAAGAGACACTTGGATTCCAAAAAATAAAGGTGGCCTTTTCAGAAAAGAAAAAGTTGTCCTTTGCAGAAAAGAGAACTCAACAGTAATGCACTTCTGCTTAGTTTTAAAAAGTTATGATTTCGCATGGGGTTTTGAGCTTTTTCAGCTTCCTAGAACTGTTTTCACAAAATGTGTGGCTATGGATTGCTCAAACCTAGCATTGCATGTAGTGTGAAGGGTTGTTGGTTTGGTTTTTTTAAATGTCATGTTTTCCATAGAATCTCTGCAAAGTCAGCATGCAGCTTGCTACTTTTTTGAGTATATAATTTTATGAACTGCTGTGGTTCAATAAATATCTCTCATTACTGTCATTATACACTGTTTAGAATTCTTGATAGGCATTTTGAATACCAGTGTAAAATATCTAATTGAATATGAGATTTTTTTTATTTCCCTTCATCTTTAGTGATCTTGGTTGGTTAACTGATTTTTATATTACAAAGTACTTCCATGTATTAGCTATTTGATTTTTTTTTTTTTTTTAAGAATACAATGGTGTTCCATTTATTCCTTTGTAGAACTCTCTGAGCAGATGCCATTTTCGTTGCTCTTAAAATTTTGGTTTTGATCAGTTTTTAGGAAGTGTTGAAGAAAAGTCATTTAGCACCACGCGGATGGGGGCTGGAACGGATCTTGAAAATTACCAAACTGCTTTAGAAGAAGTACTCTCATGGCTTCTCTCTGCTGAAGATGCATTACAAGCACAAGGAGATATATCCAATGATGTAGAAGTTGTTAAAGAACAGTTTCACACCCATGAGGTATATATTAATAATGATCTTTTGAAAGATATTTATTTTATTCCATTTTATTTGTTTGGGTTTTTTTAATTTTGTTTTTGTTTTTTGTTTTGTTTTGTTTTTCATTTGGATTTGGAGAATGTTAACTGGAGACTTCTGTAAAGTCACAAAATTTTTGGGGTTGTAAAAGACCCTCAAGTCCAGCCATTAAACCATGTTGCTGAGTGCTGCATTTACACATCCAGGGATGAAGTGGACATGGTTATTTTTTTTCCCTAAAATCCAAATTAAACCTCCCCTGGTGCGACCTGAGGCCATATCCTCTCATCCTATTATTTGTTACTGTACCCACCTCATTGCAAGCTTCTTTTAGGTAGGTGTAGAGATCAATAAGGTCACCCCTCAACTTCTTCTTCACCAACTAAACAGCTTTTTGCCCTTTGAAGAAAGTGAAAGTTTTTATTTCTRGTTTATTTCTGGTTTATGTTACAAGGTTTGGGGAGGGGTTGAAAAAATTAAAAGTTAGGTTGAAAATCATATTTCCAAAATGGTGYAATTCTGTTCTTTCTAAGAATGCATCTTAAAACTGGATTTTTTTTTCTCTTTTTTCAGGGTTTTATGATGGAGTTAACAGCTCACCAAGGACGTGTTGGTAATGTTTTGCAAGTTGGAAGTCAACTTCTATCGACCGGAAAACTTTCAGATGAAGAAGAGAATGAAATCCAAGAACAAATGAATCTACTTAATTCTCGTTGGGAAAGTCTCAGGGTAGCAAGTATGGAAAAACAAAGCAAGTAAGTAATATAGCAGGTGAAATAATACGTATTGATTTTGACTGAAACAATCCTGAACTTGACTAGCAGTTGGGATTTTCTTTCATTTCACTGTGAACAAAACTCCATCTCGTATGTGTTTTAACCTGAAATTTGATGTGTAGTGATTTTGAACCTTGCATGTTGTTTGGAGCCTGGAAGCCACATAAAGCAGCAGCTATCAACAACTTGGACTCAGATAACACTTTAACTAAAATTTATATAACTTACTTCACCTTTTTCCAGTTGTTTCAACACATATTGTATCGCACAACATTTAGCTACAAAGGAGGGAATCTTTGAAAAGATGAAAAAAGRAAAGGGAAACAAATCTTTTAAGACCTCCAAAACTCAATCCCATAAAAAGAGTATAGGGGAGCTTAGCTTTCCTGGGAACATTTCCATGTTCTTTTCGGAGTACCAATTACACTATTTAAAAAGGGGCAAGTCCTGCAGCCTGAAGTTGAAATACAAGTAGAAGTASAAAAATAATCTATTAAATAGTCACATTCATCTTCAGAGTTTTTTGTAATATTACTGTCTGATTTTGAAATTTTGATTCACATAGTATCATCTATTATATGAGATGATATCATAGATATCATCTRTGATATCTRTGAGAACTTCCATGAATGTAAGAAMTTGTGATTATGCCACAGGGGAACAATTTGGTTTATAGAATGCAGAGACACTAGGAAGGGCATTGGAGGTGGTTTATGGGTGAGCTTCCTTTAACTTTCCCTTTTCCCAACTTTTCTCTTTTTCTTTTTATCCCATGTTATGTTTATATTCTTAATCCTTGCTTGACAGAATAATTCTATTTGGGGCCCACGTGACTGGCTCTTAACATTGTCGTGAAAAATTTTGTACACCTCCTGGCCTTTCTGTAAGGGGACYAATGGCAAAATTTACCAACTGTCATATTGAATCAAATCCAGTGGAAATTTTAACTTTAATTGAATGTCAGTAGGGGTTTCTTTATAACCAAGCAGTATTAATTATGGAAGAATATAGCCATTCTCTGTAGTAAAACCAGATTAATGCAATGACAAAAAAAAATAAAAAAATTTAAAAAATGAAGCAACCAAATCTGAGCTCCTTGGGGGCTTTTTAAGTACTTTAGGCTACTTTGACTCCATTAAAATCCCTCTGCCGAAGTGTTAATTTTTCTCTCCAATGAACATATACTAAGTGAGAAACTCTTCTGTCAGTTTCTTCAACACAGCTGGAGAGGGACTCCTTTGCAAATGTGAATTTAATAACAGCTGAGTATCTCTTGTAGTAAGACCAATGGTCTAGTCTTTCATCCTGACAATAACAAAAAAAAAAGAAAAAGGCTTTGACTTGAGCTATGGAAAGTTTAGATTAGCTATTACGAATCTTTTTYCGTGGAATGGATTGTAAAGCATTGGAACAGACCACCCAGGGAAAACATCCCTGAAGGTATTAAAAATTGTGTGGATATTTCACTTGAGGATATGGTTGAATGGTGAMTATAGGGTGGTGCTACTTCAACAGTTGATAATTTCCGACCTTAATGGTGCTGTGAGTCTAAGAAAAGGTAAGGTTTTGGGGAGACACATGATCTCCTGAGCCAGCATCTGCTCATCATCTTTTTCCACAGTGGAGACCAAATACTGGGCTGTGTGTGTCATTGGTCTGACCAAATACTGATGTATTATATTCTGAAGTTCTCCACAGAACAATTTTGACCTCGAGCTGTTTTCAGCTGAGGGTAACCTCCTGAGATGGAAGAGGTTTTGGTAATCTACTATTAATTTTTTTTTTTTTTTTTYYTYWTCTWTTTWTTTATATCCTTCTGGATCTGTTGGCATCCATGTCATCCTTCGGCAGTGAATTGCAAAGGTCTTTTACCCAAATAGGGCTTCTTTTTTGTGGAATGACTTATTTTCTTTTGTGCTTAAAAGATTCCTTCTAGTAATTCCATTGAAATGAGGGTCAACAGTATATMTTTTCTTATTTTCTTCATAAATATATATTGAACATATTCAATTATTCACCTTGTTTTTCCTTGAGCTTTTTCCAGTTCTACCATGCCTTTTGGAATAGAGGGGTTTGCCCATAAGCATTAAAAGGGAACTGTGATTTTCAGCAATTGCATGACATAACTCTCTTGCAATACATAAACTCTATTTCTTGCTATCCATTCTTAGTAATTCCAAACATTTGCTTTTCACCTTGCTGCTGAGTATTGAGATTGCTTTATTTGTTCTGTCTTCCTTTCACTATAAAATTGTTGATGGGTCTTGGATGTTTCAACCTAACTTATTCCAGTTTTAGTATTTTCTTGGAACGGAAAATCTATGATGCTTTACTGTAGGGAGTTTTTATTTGCCATATTTATTTTCATTTTAATTAACACATGAAACCAGCAACCTCACTTCTATGAGAGGTACTGTGTCTACTTAAAATMTCCTTTAACACCAGTTGTTAAACCCAGCTCAATTCCCCAGCTTGGGGAATTGAATGGTCCAGAATCTTCTGAAGCAGATCATATTTGAGTAATATGAATTCAGTAGAAGACATAAAATGATAGGGGCCTCATAGAGAATGTTGTGCTACTGTTTAGTTTGCTATATAAAAAAAAATGAATCTGTGATAAATTCAATGACATTTGGGTTAGGGCAAGAGAAAATTTCTCAGGAGTGACAGATACAGTTAATTCTGGYCCATTGGTCAAACCCCTGTGTTTCAAGAAACCAGATGGAGGATTATARAAAGCTTTCATATCACAATATAATATATTTCTGGGTTATTATACATAATTTAAACTCTCAGGATCCATCTTCTGCTTCAGCTCAAAGCAATCTTCTGRGCACATTGCTCTAATCTAGTCCCTAAGGCAACAGGGAAATGTTTAGCCAAAAAGAGATGGTTTTTGTGAAGATGAGAACAGCAAGGCTGGCTGACCTCTGGAATGGTAATAGAAAGTGTAAAAAAGGGAACCACACTTTACAGCACAGGGAAAGCAAAAGCTAGCAATAAACAAGGACAGGGGGAACATATACTGATAGAGATGCTATAAAARTGAAAGGGTCATAGAAAAAGTGGTTTTGGAGGTCAGAATGTCAGAGGAGGTTTGGAGTCCAACAATGCCTTTGTGTAAAAGCAGCCCAGATTTTATTTCTGATGTATTCACTATGTATAGAAAGTATTTGACTCTTCTAATAAGCAGGGCACTAGCATGTTGAAGGAAAACAGTCATTTTTATTTTTTCATTTCTTCCTCTGGTCTTTCCCTAATAGGATTCTTTATAGTAAAGCATCTCAGGTGATGAATATACCACTGGAGAGAAAAATATAGCAACTTACCACTTTATAGAGAATTCTACAACTTTTAAAATGCATCCAATTCAATGAATTTTTTTTTTTAATTTGAAAATTATGAGAACCATATTATAAACGAAGGCTTTAATAATCTCCTGAGAAATATAAAAAGGTATAAAACCATCATATCAAATGTTTATAAAAGTATTATGAAAAGCAGCAAGTACCTGGAGAATGGTAACAAAGAAGAATTCTTTTGCTTAGGAATAAACTGTGATTATTTTCTGTGATTCTTTAATTGCAAAATAATGTAAAAACTTATATTTTATTTTTTTTAAACAGCTAAAATTTTATTGTTAAAATACCCAAGTCACAGAAGCTTTTTAATAATTCCATTTATACTCCAAGTACCTTGTACGTTCTTGTTACTCATGGGGTATTTGAAGTCTGTGTTTGTGGTTAAGCTTCTCTTTGTTTAAAAAAAAAAGAATCCTTTTTTTTTAAATAAGGAACAACATAAAGTTTATTTTTAGAATGTCTTTTATGTGATGTCCCATTCTTTTTAAAGCAAAGGTCATTTCAGGGAGAGAAAGACAATAYCAGAGTGGTGGAGGTTCAGTTTGCTTTACTGGTGAAGAACCTCRAGACAATCAGTTCCCAGCTTGAGTCATTCCAGGCTCCTTCCTTCCCAWGGCAGGATTTTGTATTTGTCAAGGTTGAATGTTGTAAGATTCCTCTTGGCCTGTCCCTTATCTAAGAAGGAAGTGAGAATTAGCCACGATAAATACAAAGTATCACTGGAAATTTAGTCATTCCTTTGCACAATATGAGTTAATGTTATGCTATTTTTTTTTAGCTATCATAAATAGCAAGTAGTAATTAGATAAATACATCAACATTTGAATCRTTTTGAGAAGATTCAAAACTGGAGGGAATTTTTCTTTTCTAAAAAGCTGGGAAATAAGTTACAACCAACAATAAAAGTGCTGAAGTTTCGGGCATATACCTTAAAATATGAACAGGTTACAAGTGAGATATAGTATCTACATGATGATCACATTAAATTGTGTTAGTTTAAAATAATTTGAACATATACCAAAGATTACCTATGTGTAAAATGTAATTTTCTGTGGTGATTAGTTAGAAATTTTTTTTTGTATTTCTGGGAAAATACAGAATGATGTTTGATTTTGATATATTAAGACATGAATTTTCAAATGTATAAATTTCTGGGTTTGTTCAAACTGTCGTGGGAAAATCCAGAATTGTTTGGACAAGCTCAAAAGTACTTGCCTTACTTGAGCATTGTGAAATTGTGACAGAAACTTCATGTTTGGGTTTGTGCAAACATTTCTTAAGTTGTGCAACAGCTCATGGAAAAGACCAGTGCACTTCTCTGGAGCCTTGTACTCACACTGCAGTTCTGCCACTCTGCACTTCTTCAGGTGTTGTGGGGGGAAATATATTTATTTTAAATACCCTTGTGGGGAGAAATGTCATTGTGAAGTCCAGTAATTCCAGGTGTGGTTGGTTACAGAGCTGAAAATCATAATAGCCTTCTAATTTTTGCTACATTTCCAAGAAACCAGCTTGAGAAATAAGTGAGTTAGAGTAGGACTGTGACATCTTTCTTACCTCATAGTTTTCTCAAGTCTGAAAGTTCAACTTGAGTTCTGAAAGTAGCTAACTGACTTTTTGCTGCAAGAACTGTGCTTGAGAATTAAATAACACGCTGTAACATTTCACCAAGTTAAACTTGGAAACTGAAGTTTCATCAGGCTCAGTGTCAGTGAGGAACAGCGACTTTGGTCTGCCAAATCTAAATTAAAAATTGTATGTTATGTGAAAGATGGATAATACAAAGATGTTGTTCTAATTTAATTGCTCAGAAATAGTTAACACATTACTTTGAGAATCCAGTTGAAAAGATGAAGATTTTGTTTAGGGAAGTTTAGAGAATTCCTAGAGACCAATGTAAGTGGAAATCTGTAATGGATTTCTGGCCAGGTAATTTTGGATCTATGTTATTTGATTAGGCAAAACTGAAGYATTTCCTKGTTAACTTTTCAGATTWTTCTGCATTGAATAACTGAAAATATAATAATTTCTTCTTTTAATATCCTAAATTAGAAGAAGACTGRTAAGGTCTTTGAGCAGATTTCTTAATACTTGTAGTGGATAACCCAAACTTTCAAAAAACAGTAAAAATGTTGAAGTCCATCTCTAATAGAAATGCAACTGGAGGACAATGCTTTAACAGATTAAGTCAGTTTTGAAAGAAAAAGCTTCAAAACAGTTTGTCTACATCAAAAGAACATTTCAGTTACCTCTTTCATAGAATCACAGGATTTGCTGGGTTGGAAGGGACCCACTGGGAGCATGGAGTCTCACTCATTCCTGGCCCTGCCCAGGACACCCCAACAGTCACATCCTGCCCCTGAGAGCGTTGTCCAAATGCTGCTTGAGCTGTTCCCCTTTGAAAGTAAATATTTCTATTCTGCCTCCAAATGTAAGCTGGTAAAAATCAGTTAAAATACAGGGCAGATGTTTCTGCCTGTTGGTGTCTTCCCTTATCAATTCTAAATAATTTTTTTCTTTATTTTACAGTTTACATAAAATCCTAATGGATCTGCAGAATCAGCAGCTAGCCCAGTTAGCTGATTGGCTGACAAAAACAGAGGAAAGGACAAAGAAAATCGATTTGGAGCCCTTGGGTCCAGATCTAGAGGACCTAAAACGTCAAATAGAAGAGCATAAGGTATGCTGTGCTGTGCTTCCAAAGGCATAAAAACCAAATTGGGTGTTTGACATTTTAAAAGCTCTACTGCTGTCGTTAGAGCATAGCAAAGTAATATGAAATCTTAGTTTAATATTTATTGTTCTGTACAGTTAACAAGCTTTTGTAGACTTACTTTGTCACAACTGTGGGTTTTATTCCGATATWAAAAAAAAATTGCTTTCTTTTTATATATAAGCAATATACTAGAATATGCAAGACAACTGTAACATCTTTCCATTACATTACAATAAGAATATATCAGATTTTTTAATACCTGCCTATTCTTCTTTTTGATTCTTGCTTTTTTTCCTTACATGTTGTAGCAGCAATGATGCAGTAGTCAGACCACATTACCTTGTTAGGACTCCAAGATTTTGAATATATATTTGCACTGAATATGTATTATGCACTGTACAATGCACTGGTTTCTAACTGTAGAAAATACTTTTTGGTAATGTATTTAAATAACAAAAAATAACAAACTCATAAATGGAATGTGAGATGGAATTTGGTCAGGTTTTTTCCACATTACATAAGGATATTTTTTTAATTGGAAGAATTAAGAACTAAAAAAASAGRAAATAGCTTGTGTRACAGWTTTATTCTATTTGCTARRTTAGAGTSCCTTGCTTCATCTTAATTTARATTTTAAAATAAATTTATCTACATGTCYATAGCACATGGTGGTGATGATAAGGAAACACAGAAAAATAGAGAAACCGGAGATGATTTTGATTTGTGTGATGGTGGAGATTTGATGTGGTGACCTGGTAATGTTTCTACATCAGTGTCTCAAAGCATCTCTGTTCCATGGTACCTTGGGAGATTTTAACACCTGATGCTCCATGGCCTGTGTCACTGCTAATCCAGGTTTTAGAGGGCAGATCATCCTGAAAAACAATTCAAACTGAAATCAGCCTTTACAGTTCTTTTCAAAAGAGGTCAAAAGCTGCAAAAGACTTCCTGATCCACTTGTGTGTTAAAGATGATTTCTTTGCATTCTGATTAGGGAGTGCTACTGAAGAAGAATACAAATTCTGCAGCTCCTGCTGCTGTTTGTGCTGTCTGTGCTTGCCCTGTGAGGAGACAATATATTTCAGTATGTTAGTTTTCTAGCTAAGGATATTTTCTGACATTAAATTTTCTTTTTTTAAAAGATAGCAGGTAATTATGAAATGGAAATTGGAGAAAAAAAAAACATGAAAGATGTTGAATACATCAGTACTAAGACTTGAATAACTTTACTCTTATTTCTATGCATTTTATGCTTGAATACTAACACAAAATATAATCCTTATGTTTATGCAATCTCTTTATGCTGCTCCTTTCTAATACTGAGGAAAAAAAGGGTATTTAGCTTGTATTTGAAGATTCTGAGTGAAGACATGCAGAAATGTCTCTTCTACACACTTGTTCTTCATTCTTGGTGTGCTGAGTTAGTGAACATTATTTACGTGTATAGCTTTTCAAATCTGTTTCATGTGCAAGAGGCAATTTAGCTAGAAATGCTGGAAATAAAATGTTGGCCTAATTTTAATTATATTTTTATTCATTTATCTTTTGTCTTGTTCAGAAGTCAGAGAACAGAGTTCTCCATTCTTTCAGTTATTGAGAGAAAGTTTCATGTAATTTTATTTTATATTCTATACAGCAAAGCTACCTCCTCTAGCAAGGGTTCAAACAATGGAATTTAAGTAGGAGAGTTAATGCTTCAGTATTAAACAAGCAAACAAAAAAGCAAAACCCAACACCCTTCATATTTTCTCTTAGTCTCACATGACTCTGGCTGTATGTATCAGAAAACACTGTTTTATGAATTCATAAGAGGAACCAGAATATATAAAAGGCACTCATAATTTCAAATAAAACAGACTTCAGTAAACATGATCCTGTCTCTATCTCCTCTTTACCCTTACAATTTTCCTTTCTCTCTTTACCTGTTCATTGATGGCTACTTTTTATTTCATGTTATGTATCCCCCTTTGGCTTAGGATTTCCATTTATCTGATTTCTCTATTCTATGTATTTTAAAATTATGTTGAGAAAATATAAAATATATGTCAGTCTTCAGTTCTTGTGATTGACACTTTGGTTTCTCTGCTGGGTCCTGTAACAAGAAGAAGTCACTACTGTGAGTTGGGAATGGCACCCAACACTCAGACCAGAGAAAGAACACAACTTTCCAGCCTGCTGCTTAGCTCAGAAATATATCAGGTTAATATTTTGATAGTACTGAGAATTTTCTGAGTGGAGTGAAGTTTAGTGGTAAACTCTAGAAAATTTTATGTCATTGAAAAGATACAGAGTTCTGGTAAGAAATCTGGTATAATTAATGTATTTTGGAATAATAGGTAAACATTTCAGTAAAGTATTGTTTTTTTTGCAGCAGTGTTTTAAGTATTTTGTCTCCTGTTAAAATTATCTCTTCCTTATCATTTTGTCAAGGGAGAAAGCTACTTTTCAGTGCAAATCAAAGGACTATTGAGCTGTCTGAGCAGAATATTGTATCAGGAGTGTTATAATTAATACAAAGTGGT